>NC_136976.1:41689430-41721930 GCF_032717465.1 Coenobita brevimanus
ACCACCACTACTACCACCAGCATCACCACCATTTTCACCACAGCCACGACTTCTACCACCCAGTCACCTCTGCCACCCCAACCATAATTACTACCACAGACTCTTGCACCACTACCATTATCACCACTGCCTACATAATCACTACAGACTCTCCATCATTAGCCTCCATCATTAAAATTACTACCACCACCACCATAATTATAGACTCTCCACCATCTGTCTCTTGCACCATCACTGTCCTTATCACCATCAGTATCTTTACCACTAGGAAATCACCACGATATTCTCTTACATTATTATAATCTCTTAAATTATTATGATTTCCACCAACATCATCATAATCACCGTCACATGATCGCACCTGATCTAATTTTGAGTCTAGCTAGTACCTCATTCTCACCTAAGTTAGTATAGCATAAAAAATAATTGATTTAGTAACAACTATAGTATTTTTACTTTAACTTGGCCCAGAATTTCGCCTATTTGCAGCCGATTTCCCGTAATTCAGTGGCAGAGGAAGACAGTATTACGGCTTCACATCCTTTCCAGAGCACTTTTTCGTGACTAACAGTATATTCCAGTGTTACTATTATTACACCTCGGCATTCAAGCTGGAGAGAAAGCAATATTAGGCAAAGTTAGTGTAAAAAAGAGCATAGCCTTGTATAAAAACCAGCATAATTGCTGGTATTCTCGTCGGAAGTTAAGTTCCCTAACAAATTTTCCTAAACGATTTATTGTTTTTTACACCTTACCGCCCACTTCTGCGTAACATAAATCCTTCCAACATCGCCATACTCTGCAAAAGTAACGTATAATAAGAATATTAACTAGACATAACCTAAAATAAATCGCAAAGGAAGAGGTGTTAGGGAGTTTCCTTAGCTGACGAGAGTAAGGGCTATTGTGTTCACTGCCCATTCAATTTATTTATTTAGCCTATTTATTTATTTATTTATTTATTTATTTATTTACATTCCTAAGCTGCTGTAACAGATTTGGTACGTCAGACACTCAAAAGATTTGTTTATAACCTTATACTTCTACTGTGCCAGCATTTCCATTATCATTATAGGGGTCACTAAGAGCAACGCTAAACTACTGCATAATTATAGCTACACCTGAATCTAACCCTATGCTCCCACCACACCACAACACCATCCTCACCAGCACTACCACATCCACACCAACTAGCACAACAACCACCACCACACCAACAAAAATCTCCACACCACAACACCTTATCATCACTACCACCACGTCAACTATCATCTACCACAACATTATCCTCATTACCACTGCTATACTTCACTAGCCAAAATTTCCAGATCACAACACGACTTTCACTACCACTACTAGCACTACACCACCTACACCACACCACCATCACCACCACCATCGCCACAGCACCCTCATCTTACCCCACCATTTCATCACCATTATTAGGTCCAAGAGGTTCCATTGGCCAAGTATTCAAGGACTGAGAGAGGGAGGATTCTGCCCTTCTGTCTGCTTGTCTGCTTGTTTCTCTCACCGTCTGTTTCTGTTACTGTCTGAGTGTCTGTTCAACTGTTTTAATTCCTTTTTTCTGCATTTTTCACTTTCCTTGCTTGCTTATATTTCTGATACGTTTATGTATTCGTGTATTCTGTGTTAATTTAGAAGGTTTAGAAAGGTCTGTGCAGCAAGAAAGGGAAGATATGGCAGAATAAGATGAGTCAGTGAAATGTGACAGTGGTGGTGTGACTAGGTAGAGTGTTACTGTAAAGTGTGGCAGTGTATGATGTAACAATGTGAAGTGTGGCAGTGTATAGTGAAGTAGTGTGGAATGCTGCTGTGTGACACGGGGTACGGTACTGACGGTATTCTACCCCATAATGGCTGTTCTAAGATATTATGCATTATCTTAGCTCTCCTTCCTTACTCATCTTACATGCTTTCCATCCTGCCTGTCAGTTTGTCACCTTATGCACCTTTTTGTTTTACATCTAATGTATTTATTTTCCAATCTGACTGCTCTCCTAATTTTTATCATCCTTCCGTACTTCCTGCATATCTTCCATTCTGATTACTTTCCCGGTTTTTATCTTCCTTCCTTCCTACCTATCATCTGCTCTTCACTATTAGCCACCCTAGCCTACCTCTGTGTTTTCTTCCTACTTACCCCTCTGCCGTTCTTACTGCCTACAGTACCTCTGATTTTACGTATTGTACGTGCTTACCTCTACCTCATCCATCTCCCAGTTCTGCGTATGCGTCTTTTCCTCCTGCCTATGAACCTACTTCTCTCCCATGCCACTCTTTCTGCCTATCTACCTCCCACAACTCTGCTTTCCCCTCACACTTTTCATATCTTCCAGTCCACCAGCCTCCCCATCCTACCTTTCCTTTCTTGCCACCCTACACTTCTTCCTACCTTCCTCCCTACCTCTCTAATCTACCTGCCTCCCTAGCCTACCTCTCCCTTCTCCCTCTGCCTGCCTGCGTTGCCTTGATCACAGTAGCATTAGCATGATTATAGCGGAGACAGAGGAACGGCGCTGATTGGGATTCACGCTGCCAGAATATTATCAATACTACGCCTGGATGAGTCAGGGTGGGAGAGGCGGATGAATGGTATGGTGGATGGATGGGTGAATGAATGGGTGAAATAATAAAGCGGGTGTGTGAACGTATGAATAGATGGAGAGTGAAGAGGTGGATGGACGGATGGATAGATGAGTCGATGGAGGAATGGTGGGAGGCCTGCCTAAGTTGATGGATGGTGTGGTAGGTAGAACGATACATGAGCTAAGGCAACATAGAGAGAGTGGATAGATTTTGAAAAAAGCTGAGTTGTTACTTGGGCTAATGAGGAATAAAAATTAGCTGGTTCAGAGATGACATAACACCCTCATGTTCCTGTGGCCTACTCTTCGGTGAATAAAACTAGCAATAGCTTAAATAAAATACCAGAGTTATCCTACCCACGGGAGGGATAAGAGAAGGGTGGAGGACTGGGTAGGTGGGTTTATTTCAAGCATACTTCTTAGAAATACTAATGAATGTCATCGGTTATAGTTGTACTCAATAAAGAGTTCCTCTGCTGTCTCTCGAAACAAGAGGGCAGGGTGGCTCAGTGGTAGGGCGCCTGACTGAAGACCGAAGGGTCGAGAGTTCGCTCCCCGCCCAGGTAAGTGCCCTGCTTGTAGAGGTAGCGCTCTCCCGTCTCCTAGCGGGGCTATATGATCGATCAAAGTCTAGCTCGAGGAATTCATTTCTCCATTTTCTCTCGAAACAAGATCAGAACCAAATGAGATCTTCCTAAATGAATCACAGAATCAAAGCATCAAACTTTTATCTCTGGTTCGACACAGCTCCAGAGCCAAATGACAGCATGCTAAAAGAGTTAATGAAATGCGCTGTTATCATGCTTTCATTTGTTCGAATCCGTATCAAAGCCTAATGAGAGCCTGGTGAGTGAATCAGAGTAATAATTAATGTATTGTGTTGGTGCGTCTCATAGATCGAAACATGTGTCGAATCCTAATGAGGTTTTGGTAAATGAATTATTGAAATTTACTGTTATCACCATTTCCTTAGCCCAAAACACTGTCAAAACCTAAAGAGACACTGTCAACCATATCAGAACACTAATGGTATACAGTATAAGGTTATTGTGCTTTTTTAGCAAGTCTGAAAGTGTCAGAATTCAAATGAAATCTTGCTAAGCGAATTGATGAAACATACTGTTAATGCTCTTTTTCATTAGTTCGAGACTTTGTAAATAATTCAGAGTAATAACGAAATACACTGTTTTTTGCTTTCAGTAGTCAGTTGGAAAGTGTCAAAACATAACTTTTTTTTTTTTTTTTTACCTGTATGTGTATAACAATTCTGTAAAGGGTGGACATCAACGAATAACCTCCATATCACCCACTTTTCCGCCATCAGGTTGCCCTCTGTTCAACTCACGCCTCCTTCACTCATTTACTTCTTCACTCCACTCTTTCATCTCATCCTCGGTCCCCTCCCGCCCTCCCCACACGCCTTCATAGGGATTTCATTATTTCGAAACAGTGTCATAACGTGATGTGATTCTCTTTACCTAATCAGGGCAATGATGAAATGGAGCATCGTCTTGCTTTTATTAGCTCGAAACCTTGTCAAAACTTAATGAGATCGTGCTAAAGTAATTACTGCATCAATAATCAGATAGATCGTGCAACAGTAATTACTGCATCAATAACTAGAAAGACTTCTCTCTGAATTTTCATCATTTCGAAGCACTGGAGGTATTAACGCTTTTGAATTCGGTGACGTGTTTTTCATTTTATCTTTATAGTCAGAGGGTTTCAGTCAACTCGAAAGAGATTTTTCGATCTGTAGGGATAAAATATAACCTTCATTAACCCCCTCACCCCCAGAAATCTCCCTTAAATTTTAAAGAACCTTACAGAGATAATAGAAATAAAATACGATATGCGTCCTACAAGTAAAGTGGTTATTGAGATATTGCCACCCGGGACTACACGTACACTCACACATACACACGTGCCCTACTAACACTTCTACCTACTGTACATGCACAGCTATACAGGAGACTTGATGCATAAATCTCCCCTGCACTAAATCAGGACGGTAATGAGCAAGATTGATGGTTGAAGGGGAACGGAAGGGGAAATGGGTGGTAGGGTGAGGGAGGAGGAAGGAAGAGGCGATAGAGGAAGAGTGAGAGAGGAAGGATAAAGACGGAGAGGTAAGAGGGGAAGGTAGAAGGCGGAAGGGTTAGGAAGGAGGGAGGAAAATGAGGAAGGAAGGAAGATTGGGGAAGACTGAAGGAAGGAAGGAAGGATGGATGAATGGAAGGAAGGAAGGAGGAAAGGAAGGAAAGAGAGGATGGTAAGGTAGAAGAAAAAGAGGAAAGAAGATTAACAAAGCAGAAAAGAAACTGTTGAACTAAGAAGGGAGAAGGGAGAGAAAGAAGGAAAAGTAAGAGATGAAGACAGAGTGAGGGAGGAAGTGCGTAGCAAAGACACGAACGCAATGAGGAAAACTAATGAAAGAAAGTAAGAAAAAAAACAGTAGCAGGAAGGAGGGAAAAGTTAGAACAAATGGTTGAGGAAAGGAAAGTGAAAGGAAGGAAGGAGTCGGGAAGAAAGGAAGGGGAGAGGACGAGAGAAAAAAAAGCATGGAAAGACAAAGAGTAAGGAAGGAAGGAGGAAAGGTGAGGAAGAAAGTAGAAAGAATGGGGGATGAGAAAAGAAGGCATAGACAGAGAGGAAGAAACAAAGAATGGACGATTAATTGGAAGGAAGGAAGGTGCATAAGAGATAAGGAAAGGAAGTAAACGGAGGCAGAGAAGAAGGAAGAATGAGATAATGAAGAGCAAAGGAGAAACGCGAAAGGATGTAAGATGTGGGTAAGAAAAAGTAGAAGATTTGGATGGAAAACATACGGTGGGAAGGAGACGAAAGAAGAGAGATGAAGACCTGAAAGATGAAAGGAGATGAGAAAGGTATGCAAGGAAACAGGAGGAAATGAAAATAAGAGACAGGTTGGATGTTCTGAAGGTGCAAAATGGAGTGGTGATGAAAGGCAGAGAGGAGGATATTGAATAATGAAGGCGATAAAAAAAAAAATGGAAGAAAATGGATGACAAGGAATGAGGAGGGGAAAAGAAAGGGAATGGAGAGAAGCTGGGAAAGCACAAGGAGAAAAGAAGGGAGATGGATAGAAAAGTGAAGAGGGGAGAAAGGAGCTGAGCTGAAGCGAAAAAGAGAGAGAAAGGTAAAGAATGAAAACAGGGAAGAAAAGTGAAGGAGAAGAAAGAGGAGACACAGAAATCATGTGAAGGAGAGGAGGAAAAAATAGGAAAGAGAGGAGAGAGAAGAAAGGAGGAGGGAAGAGAGGTAAAACAAAAGAAGGAAGAAAATGAAAGGAATAAGAAGAAACAATGATCTGGGTAATGGAAGGGAGAATGTGAAAGAAAGAAAGAGGTGGGAAAGAAGGAGAGAGGAAGATAAAAGAAGGAATGAAGAGAGAAGGGAAAGAAGGCAGAGGATGAGTGGACGAAAAGAGGAGAAGGAGAGAGACAGCTGATGCAAGAAAACACGGGTAGGTCAAGAGGATGAATATTCTCTCTCTCTCTCTCTCTCTCTCTCTCTCTACGGGAAGGAGGGAGAGAAACGAGAGAGGGATGCATATCGTTCCTTCAGTGATTCCATTCAGCATCATTCTGTCTCCCCTCCTTCCCCTCTCCCCTTCCCTCCTCTGTCTTTCCTTTTTTCTCTTTTTTTCTAGTTTCTTCCCAGTCTTTCCCTTCTTCTGAATTCCCTTTCTCTCGCTTTCCTGCATTTTTCATCCTTTTCCTCTCTTTTCCCATTTTTCTCCTCTCTACTCTTATTTTCTCCCTTTTTCACCCCCTTTCCCATCTTTTCATGTTTTTTTCTCCTCTCTCCACTCCCACTTCCCTTTCCTCCTCCCTCTTCCCTTGCCCTCCTCTCACTTTTCCGTCCTTCCCTTCCCTTCTCTTCGCATTGTTTGTGTTAACTTTCGTTTCCTTCTCTCTTCGTTTTCTTTCTGTTCCCTTCCCTTCACTTCCGTTGTTTTCCCTTATCTCCTCTTTCCTTTCCTTCCCATCACCATTTTTCGCTTTCACTTCCGTCGTTTTCCTTCTCTTCCCTTCCTTTCCTTCCCTCTCTTTCTTTCCCTTCTTTTCACTTCCCTTCAATTCATTTCCCATCCCCTCTCTTTTCTTCTTTTCCTTCACATTCCTTCCCTTTCTCTCTCTATCCTTCTCTTCCCACTTTTCCCTGCACGTCATCTCCCTTCATGTTTAAGGGAATCATAAACATATATTTTGTGGAAAATTAAATAATGCATCAGTTTACATGCAATTTTACTGGGCAATAGCTTTGATACCCACTTACCTGTGTAGTAATTTACCTGGCCTGACCCGACCGTCACACGAGCAGAAACTATAAACTTTATTTCTATGTGAAGCAGAGTTGAAATTCTTTTTGCATATGATACATTCACTCAATAAATGTTGTTATCAATTAAAAACTCACCCATATACGTGTAGGAACCCCCTAACTCGTCTCAGTCGTTGTTACTTTCTTCTAATGCTTCTCCTTCTTTATTAACCTTCTTTTTATGGGTTCAACTTTTTCTTCTCTTCGTCTGCCACTATGTTTCTCCTCTTCCCCCCCTTATCCTCCTCTTCTTCCTCCTCCTTCTCCTCCTCCTCCTCCTCCTCTTCAGTATCTTCCCTTCTTCGTCCTCCTACTCTTATTCTATTGTACTTATGTATTCCCCAAACGGAATTGGGCCACTCACGACCCAAGTAATATGTCTTGGTTATGAGGTAAGAATGAGTCTCCTTGGTTATTAGTCTATGTAAGGTTAGAGGAAACGAAGAAATCCGCTAGAGTCTATAGTCCTCTCCATTCCTCATCTTCCACTTTCACTCCTCCTCTTCCTCTTCTGCTCTTCATCTGCCCTTGTCTCTTCCTCCTCCTCCTCCTCCTTCTCCTCCTTCCCCCCTCCTCCTCCTCCTCCTTCTCCTCCTTCCCCCCTCCTCCTCCTCCTCCTCTTCAGGTTTTCCTGTTTTCATCTTACTCCCACACACCAACCATCTTTCTTCATTCTCCTATTCATACAGTGGTTCGCCTCCCTCTTCTCTATTTCTTCCTCTTCCTCCTCTTCCTCTTTCGCTTTGAGTCCCCTCCTTCTTCCTCCTTCTCATCCCTATAAATCTGCAGCAGTTCCCCTATTTCCCCTGCTCCCTCTATAGCTCCCCTCCTCCCTAACCCGCCTCTCTTACTCTCGCTTCTTCACTGTTGTCCTGTTCTTTTCAACTTACCTGCTCTCTTCCATGCTTCCTGTTGCTTTCCATCCTCCTCCTCCTTCTCTCTCTCTCTCTCTCTCTCTCTCTCTCTCTCTCTCTGTATGTGTGTGTGTGTGTGGCAGAGAGAGAGAGAGAGAGAGAGAGAGAGAGAGCATCATCGTCCTAACACAGTGTCCGCTATCTTAAACAGAGCAGGCAAAATTTCTCCCTCCTCCCCCCAAAAAAACACAAGGATCACGGGCAGACAGCAGCACCCACACCCACCAACTGGTCTAAGGGCCAATATTAGACTCTGTATTGTGGTCTTAGTCGTCAGCAGATTACTCTTAGAACCCAGTTACTTCATTCTTGTCTGACCCTTAACCCATCCACAAATTATGTCACATATCAAATTAAATCTGAATTAACCTTCCCCAGTGACCTGTTTTTCTCTGTGACCTTCTCCTTTGACTGATTGGTCTCAAAATTGAATATGTTTAATCTTGTACTAACCTGACCCTGCACAAGGCGTATTTTAAGTTGACCTTGCCATGTGACCTTGAACTTTGACCTATTGTTTTCAAAGCTATACGTCAACCTCCTGAGTGATCCTTAACTCATCTACCAAACTTGATCGAAATTAATAGAAACTGTTTTACTTATACTGTTCACACACGGATACACAGAGGTCGAAATCTGATCCTGCCCCGTGACCTTTATCTTTGACTGGTTATTCTCACTATTGAAAATCTTCGTTTTTGCCTGACCTTAACTCTTCCACTAGGTTTGGCTGACATCAGATCAGAACTATTTGAGCTGATCTTGTTATGTGGTCCTGGCCTTTCATATTTGCATGTGAACTTTCTCTTCATCTATTGTTCTTCAGATCGAATCCTTTTATTCTTGCCTTACTCTTAAACCTGCCATAAAATTTGGCTTAAATCGAAAATAAAATAAACTGACCTTCCCCTGTGATATTGGCCTATGACATATTGTTCTAAAAAAATTGGGTCATTCAATTTGCTTTCAACCCTTCCACCAAGTTTGGTTAAAACTGAATCAAAACCGTTTGAGTTATTTTAAGTCACACCCACTGGTAGAAATATAGCCTTTCCCTGAGACTTTGAATTTTAACTGAGTGTCCTCAAAATAGAATCACGTCATTCTTGCCTCACCCTCAGCCCTTGCCTCAACTCTGCTTTAAATTGGATAAAAACTGTTCAGGTTGATTTTACTACCTTGACATTTTGTTTTCAGAAAAAAAAAAAATTGTTCCTTCATGTGTTCTCCCTCAACCTTTCCATTTAGTTTGGCAGACCAGCTTGCCTGTCCGCCCCTGTGACGCTAAGACCCGTTGACTGTGCTATAATCCGTCCCGCCACACTCTCCTCAGGCCCCTATGTCGCACCAAACACGGATCTACCATCACAGAGTTAAGAACAATGATTTATTCTGGCACTTCTTAACCCTTCACTACCGTGTTTAGATTTCATTTTTGTTACCGGAAGTCCATTTATATTCATATCAGATCATTTATATTCCAATCATATCCGCCACACACACACACACACACACACACACACACACACACACACACACACACACACACACACACACACACACACACACACACACACACACATAACGTCCGCTCTTGCTCCATGAGTGCGAGCGAAATTAATGTAAAATAAGGAGCAACGATCGTCACAATACTCAGTGAAATGGGCCACACATGCATTCACACACCACTGAAGCCTTCGATGTTTTGGGACCCCATCACGAAGGCATACCCATCCACTCTGACTCGCCCAGCATGATAAAGTCACTCTCGGCCATCTGTGGGATAGAGTCGTTTCCCTTAACCCCTTCATCCCGAGGTCGTACTCTGCATTTATTTTTTTTCTTGCTACGAAACATACGATTTTTTGCAGTTAAGGGGAGACCTATTACGATGGGGTTAATGGAGGCTTTATTTTTAACTCATCCTTAGTAAAAATTCTATCACCAGATTAACAAAATTGATGGAGACAGCAAGATATAGAGTCATCGGACTGAAAGAGATAATGCCATGTGAAAGAGGTGTTTCATCCATTTCCACCTTTTCTGAGTTCTCTTACTTCATCATAATGTCATTCCTCGCATTGACATACATTTAGTTACTGTACCATTCATTGATTTTTGAGTCATCCACTCTTCCCCTTTCTTTAACCTTTCATTCTGTTGACGTAATTGGCATTTTGTTCCTGCTGCCTCCGACTTTTTTCAACTTTACAGTGACGATTAGCCGTGGACGAGTTAATGAAGGATACATCTAGCCCCTTTAGTTCGAAAAATTTCTCCAAAGCTGACTGAAATGGTCTGGAGATACGATTACAAGAATAAACTAAAAAAAAAATACGTCACCTAAATCAGTGGGCTAAAACTCTGTCAAATCTATCTGCTATTTTCACCACTTATTTACATCCTCTTTCTGTGGCCTCACTATCTAAAGCTGTCACACATGTACCCTTTGATCAACAGATGTCCTTAAGCCTCGGATCACAGTATTTCTTATCCTATCAGCTGACATTTTCCTCAACGATCCCTCTCCCACTGTTCTCACTCCAAGAACCTTATTCTCGCTGGTTTTGAAGGCTCTGCTCGTACCTCATCCTCAACAGTTTATGTCTGCATATACAGGGAATTATTTTGTATGATATTTCTGCATTTTGTGTCCATACCAGAAAAACATATACAACTGGCGAGAGTACTAAGAAGCAATGTGCATAATACGATGGGAAGAGGTGCCGGAAAGCCTCCTATTTTCACAGAGATTAGGACGGTAAAGCTCATCGTACTCTGGCCTTATTAAAGTCTCACAGCCATGCGCTAATATGGGTCGTTACATACCCTTGTGCATTAGTCCCGCAGGCTCTGTACACAGTCTTCTGGTCGGTATCAAGAGCTTCATAGCATTAACCATCTTTCTTCCTCACACAACTCTGTTTTCCGCCGCCTTTTCTAGTTTCCCTTTCTTAACTCCACAGGGTTCCAATGTCACTCTCTCACTAATAAAATCGTCCGGATGTACATGACATAAAGTATTAGAGATGCCGTCAACAAGGAAAAAAATAATAAGAGATAATACTCACACTCCCAGGCCCCTACACTCACCTCCAACTGAATAAAGTCATCTTGCGTTAGCTGGAATATTAGGACTGTTCCGATCATGAAAAGGTTAACCCACCGAATTAACCGTTTCACAGCGATGACACGGTTATTATTATTCTTTTTCTCAAACTGTTTTAGTACGAGTTATTAATTTCAAGAAGGAAGAATTCCTCTGGAGTGAATAAAAACAGCTTCCAATAACCACTTCAGTACAGTGATAAGTTTTGTGTTTGTTCTTGCTGCTTCCAAACGAGTGTATATCTATATCTATCTATCTATCTATCTATCTATCTATCTCTATCTATCTTTCTATATATATATTGATTAGGAGAGGCCCTTCGTAGTGAAGAGGTTAAAGTGCTTACTTCCACCACTTCATGTCTTGCTCCACTCACCAGCACATAAGTCACTTTCTTTCTCAACAACAACTGCTCTGTTCTTCTCTGCACTCAGAAAACACACACACACACACACACACACACACACACACACACACACACACACACACACACCACAAACACTTACAAATCACTCACCAACAACAACATCACTTTACTCTTACATTCACATTCTCAGATCGTTGTGCACAGATATTCACTAACCACTCAGCCATAACCATCACTTTACTGCTACCTAAGTCACTCTCAGAGATCATCCTACACATTTCTTCACGAGATACACAAAACCCATCACTATACTCCTATCTGCATTAACTCTTATAACTCAGCTTCCACAGACATTGATAAAACCGTAACTAACAACCAACACTTTACTCCTAAAACACTCACATTCATAATTCACTGTATACACGCATTCCCTAAAACACTAATTAACCATCACTATACACTTAACTACACACGCTATCGAAAAATCAGTGTATAAGGCTTCATAAAACACTCAGTAGCCATCACTTTACTGAGATCTACATACTCATAAATCACCATCAAAAAAACTTTCAACAAAAAGGAGATGGCAGAGTAATAAGGGGCAAAAACTAGAACAAAAAATAAAGGGAAGAAGGAGAGGGGGAGAAAAAACTATTAAGGGAAGGTGGAAGGTAAAGGAAAGATGCAATAAGGAGGAGGAGAGATATGGAGGGGAAAAATCGGAGAGAAATGGTGAGAGGAAATGATAAGGGAATAAGGAAAAAGGTTGGAGAGAGACGGAACGAGAATATGATGAGAGAGAGAGAGAGAGAGAGAGAGAGAGAGAGAGAGAGAGAGAGAGAGAGAGAGAGATGGGGAGAGAAAATAATAAGGGAAGGAGAGAGATGGAGAGGAGCCAATTACGGGAAATGATGGAGGGAGACCTGGAGAGAAGCCAGTGGAAATGACGGAAGGAATGTAGAGAAGATAGACAGGTAGACAGATAGACAGATGGGTGTGTAGATAAACAGATAAAGGTATAGATTGATAGAGAGATGAATATATATACAAGGATGGATAGATATTTAGATTGAAAGGGAGAGAGAGAGAGAGAGAGAGAGAGAGAGAGAGAGAGTACGAAGGAAGAAGGAAAGGTCAGGGAGGAGAATGCAGAAGAAACACAAAATGAAGAATGGTATGGAACGCGGAGCGAAGAAAAGAAAATGAAAATAGAAGTGAGGCAGAAGACAGATAATAGATAAGTGTAGACAATGAGAAACAGAAATTTAATGAAAAGAGAACAGAGCCAGAATGGAGAGATGCCAAACACAGCTGGAATGGAGGAATGGAGGGAAGGGGGAATGGAGAGGAAGGAGGAATGGAGGAAGAAGAGGGATAGGGAGAAAGGAGGGATGGAGAGCAAGGGAGGGAGGGAAAGACAATTGAAGGAAAAGAGTTGTGGAAGGAAAGGGAGAGAGAGAGAGAGAGAGAGAGAGAGAGCCAGCATAATGAAGCAGGAGACTAACCTTAGCGGGGGTCTGTATATTATTACCTCCTACTGATATGGGAGGGAGAGAGAGAGGGGAGAGAGAAGGGAGGGAGGAAAGAGAACGAGAGAGAGAGAGAGAGAGAGAGAGAGAGAGAGAGGACGTCGAAGGGAGAAAGTGAAAAGAGGAGGTAATGGAGAAAGACATGGAAGAAGTGATGACGGAAGAAGGGAGGATAAGGAAGTGAGAAAAGGTGAAGAAAGGATAGAGAGAGAAGAGAATGATGGAGGAAGGAATGGAGGAGAGAGCAAAAAGAGAGTCGTGAATGAGGGAGGGAGAAGGAAGGCAAGAGGAATATCGGGGTAAAGAGAATAAGGAAGGAAGAGAGGGAGGTGACGGAATAAAGGACAGAGAGCAAGGGAGAAAGATGGAAAAGGGAAAAGGAAGAGAGGATACGGGAGGAAAAAAGGGAGGAGAGAGGGCAAGAGAAGGAGAGGAGGAAGAGAGAAGATTAGTAAGGGTGAGAGGAACGGAGGGAGGGAGGAAGGAACGGAAGGAGGGATGAGTATAAAGGAAGAAGAAAGTGAGGAACGAGAACAATGTGGGATGATAACAGTGGAGAGAGAGTGGAGAGAAATAGGGACGGAGAGAAGTAGGAAAGAGTAAAAGGAAGGGAGAGAGGGAAGGAGAAACATAAGGGAAGAAAGAACGGAGGAAGCAGGTAAGGAGAGAAGGAAGGAGGAAGAAAGAGGATAGAGCTAGAAGAGGAAGAGGATAAGGCGCGAGAAAGCGAGGAGAGACGTAATAGAGGACAGGAGGAAAGGCTGAAGATAAGGAAGAAATGAGGGGTTGGAAAATGTTGAAAGAAAGGTACGGAACAGGAAAGGGAAAGAGAGAAAAGAGGGATAAACAATGTGAGGAAAGAGAATAAGGAAGTGAGAGAAGTAGGAAAATAGAGTGGGGGAAACGAAGGAAAGAGGACAAGGTAGAAAAGAGAAGGAGGAGGAAGAGGGAAAAGGGGAAGGAGAGGACGGAATAAACAATAAAGATAGGTAGAGGGAGGGATGAGGAAGAGCGAAGGAATATAAGGAAAGACAATAAAGACAGGGAGAAAAAGAATGAGAAGATGAAAGAGCGAATGAAAGGGAAGGAATGAAAGGAAGGAAGGAAGCAAAAGATACAGAGAAAGGAGAAAAGGAAAAGAGAAAAAAAATGGGAAGAAACAGAGTAGAGAATGAGTCTGTGGGGAAGAAAAGGAGAAGGTAGGGAAGGAAAGAAGAAAGGGATGAATGAAATGAGGGAGGGAAAAGATAGAGGGAGAAAAAATGGAGAAAGGGAAGAAAATCTAGGAGGGAAGTGGATAGAGACGAGATGGGAGGAACAGTGGATAAAATAAGGAGGAAGAGAAATGAAAAATGAGGAATAATAGGATGAAAGGCGACAAGAAAGTAGTAAAGAAAATTAATTATAGGGAGCGAAAAGGAAGAGGGAGGGAGGAAGGGAGGGAGGGTGAGACGTAGGGAGGAAGGAAGGGCAGAAGGGAGGGATGAAGAGGGGTTGAGAGATAAAGATTGACAGGGGGAGGAAATGAATGAAAATAAGCGCCATTTTGAGGGAGGGAGAAGCAGGGAGGGAGGGAGGGAGGAAGAAGGAGGAGGGAGGGACACACAGCTGAGAGAGAGAGAGAGAGAGAGAGAGAGAGGATTTTTATCTATAGTAGGACTCGCGCACGTTTGCGGCTGTGGTGTGGCCCGCACCTGTGTACAGTGTTGCCACGTTTTCTATACCGTTATCTCTCTCTCTCTCTCTCTCTCTCTCTCTCTCTCTCTCTCCTGGCGGGAAATGTGAGCCACCCTGAGTACTTTTGATTCTTTTATAAGTTATTTTTAATTGTGCTTTCATTTGTTAATTTGGTTTTGTTATATTTAGTAGTAGATGGAGTGTCAAAGTTACTGTCTGCTGAGAGGTTTGTTACGTTACTGATTCATACACCCCGACGTAGTGGGGTGTGGGTGTAGGTGTGGGTGGGAGTGTGGATGTGGGTTTGTTGGGGTGGTGGTCCAGGGGGGAGGGGAAGTGTGAAGGGGGATTTGACCTGAGACACCCAGGAGGGATTAAGACGGGAGGGACGGGCACGGGGGGGCTGGAATCACCTACCACATGGCGGGAAATGTGAGCCACCCTGAGTACTTTTGATTCTTTTATAAGTTATTTATAATTGTGCTTTCATTTGTGAATTTGGTTTTGTTATATTTAGTGATGCCGACAATGCATTCAATGCATGCCCCTCTCCTGGGTCTCTCTCTCTCTCTCTCTCTCTCTCTCTGTAGGGAAGCTATCTGTCAGTGCTGCCACTCACAAGAATTATATGAATTATTTCTTTTACTTTGGATATTGGCATATTTCTTCTTTTTTCAGGCTCATTCTATTATATCCATAACTGTAATATTATTAACCACCCTAAAACTACGCTAAAAAACATTAAAAGTGACTGCTATTTCTTTTAGCAACACTGTACAATATGTATGCCATGTTTCTGGGTTACTCTATAAATATTTTATGCATAATAAGATTACTGTTGATTCATCCATCAAAATACACAAGTGTAAGTTTTATTCATCTGAATTTATCGAATTTGTGATGCCTTGTACATAAATAGCTTCCGTTTCACATCGCAAGTTGGGGAAACGTGGCACCATTGTCCACAGGTGCGGGTCACACCTAAGCCGCAAGCGGGCGGGAATCAGACTATAGCAAAGAATGAGTCAAAGGAACAAGAGAGACTTTATAGTCACCATTAACTCTCACATGGTAAGGGCAAGTTTAGCATTCAATTCCAGCCAACATTAGGCGACTCAAGTTAGCTACGAGTAACAGAATTTTTATTTAATTTATATATATATTTATTTATTAACAGTGAAAGTCACGTCAACAGGGAAAACCTCTTCATTTCGAGTACATCATTTTCATATTCCTCTTGCTGCTACCAGACGATATATATATATTTTTTAATCTTAGCAGCGCCCCCTAAAAATAAGCTGGCTAATTAAATCTATATCTAACCTCTCCAATTCGAAAAATTTCTTCTGAGCTGGACAATATCGTCTGGAAACAATGAGGGTAAAATATACAATGCGCCATCATTGAGAAGCGGTTAATGAGTTTATTCTCCTGAAATTTAGTGGGAGGGAGGGTTCTTGCACCTCATCCCTGGCCATAAGTTTCACATATTACACGTTAATATTCTCCTGCATGTTTAATATATTCTTCTAATACGGACCGCATAAATAACATAGAAGAGAGTGTTAACGAATTATATGGAGAAAAAACTCATCCTTAGCGATGTGCCATAATTTGCATTAAGCACCTTAATACTTTTCTGTGTGATACATATGTCCTTTTAATGCAGGCTCAGTAGGCGTAAATAACATCCATGAGAGAATTAACTTGCCGTATGGAGAAATTAACTACTGTATACTCCTTTCACATTAACTTGGCCTAGATTTTCGTCCTTTCGCTGCTTATGTCACGTAGCTCAGTGGCTGAAATAGGCGATGCTAAGGCTTCATATCCTTTCCATAGCACTCTTCATGACTAGCACCATGTTCTAGCGTTAATCTCTTGTTACAACTGGGCATACGAGATGGAGAGGAGTCAATTTTAGGCCAAGTTAAAGTAAAAGGAGTATAGTCAGAAAGAGGCATTAGAGAACCTACTAAGATGAAGATAATAGTAATGTGTGATCTAAGGAAATTAACGGATAAGACCGAGACGCTGCAGAGGATCCTAATAATACACTCATTTTGTCCTCTGATCTTTGCGTGTTTCAGATTCAGTGACGGCATTTGGATTAATGTATGACTCAGCTTATGTACAAATTTCTGTCTTGCTTTCCTTATGCTACAGTAAAAAAAAGTCTATATATCTATCTCTGTCTTTCTGGTTGCCTGTTTGTCTGTCTGTCTGTCAGTCTGTCTGTCTGTCTGTCCCTGTATCTATCCAGAGAATTAACTAAGATCAGAAAATTTGTTTCCATTAAGCAATGGTAATTCATTAAACAATATGTAACGTAATTAAATACAAGAAAAAGATATATACAATTCAAAGAATATTGTAAAGATAAATTAAGCACATAGATGTATTTAAACATGCAGTAACTCTTGTAGCATAATGCAGTTAGACTAACATTTATATTGCCGGTAATACAATTCCTGTTTTTGATACTTCTGATCTTCATTACCCTTTGGCTGCATTGCGCGTTTGTGGTCGAGAGAGAGAGAGAGAGAGAGAGAGAGAGAGAAGCCCATATGCCTTGAATCGACTGTAGTCCACATTTTTTTTGTTTTTGTTTTTTTTTGTTTTTTAATTTAGACGACTTTAATCTACCACTCTCGCGAGATTGTGGCCGTGACACTAGTTGCTCCAGCTGCCACCAGCGTCGGGTGGCAGCACTTGAAGTGTAAGCAACATCCAACCTGCCTCGACTCGTGGCTGACCACCCACGCACCTCCCACGCGCTGGAGTTCTGCCTTGGACATTTTTTTTTTTTTTTTAACCTCCTTTAGGTAAGATTAATGCTAGTTATCTAAATGACATCAAGATCAATGCATATAGCTAACTACCAGTATACGTGCAATGCCAGAATAAAGCCCCAGTATAAGAAATACGACTATTTTGCTGGGATCTGATCAGGTGTTTCTATCCATTTTCGGTGTCTCACTTTTTTACATGTAATCCATCTGTTATAGGAATACAGGTATATATTTGCAATGTATTGTAGCTCATTCTGTTTGCGTTTATACTAGAAAAAATGCACGTGGATGATAAACTTGGGTCATAAAATTATTGTGAAGAGATCGTTTTTAGGCGTAGGCCAAGCATGGGAAGAGCGGTGATTTTCCCCCTCTGTCATACACGTCTCTCAAGCGTGATCAGAGGTAAACCACTGTGATGATGCCCCCGAAATCAGAAGACTGGATAAATTAGCTAAGCGTTTTGTATCCAAATTTGGAAACAAGACACACAAGCCAAACTGCTGTGTGTGCTGTATTGAGCCATCAAAACGTAAGCTGAAAGGTGAGGGACAATGTAAAAGAAAGCAGACTTCTTATTTTTTCAATGAATGTATCAGTAAACCTGCATTGTGCCTCATCCCCTGTTTCAAGAAATATCACACTCAGAAGGCGTACAAGAAGGTATGTCAGTGTTAGGTAGGGTAGATAAACTGTCGTTCCATTATTTCTATTTTTCAAGGAACTTGATAGAATGTGATCCCATTACAATTATATTTTTAATTGTGCAGATTTGCCTGAGTCATCATTTTACTTTTTGGAAAATCACATCATTATTTTGCTTGGAAAGCTTGGCAGTATACTTTTGTAGCTGTAACACACTAAAGCGTGGATAATTTGTAGCCTTAAGTATGAATTAGACCACATATACTCCAATATTAATATTTTTAATGATTTTTTTAAATGCAATTTTATTTAATACAAAAATAAATTTTGACAAAATTTTCAACTTTCAAGCAGTTCTAATGCTAGACACAAAAACTTTATGTATACATAAACTTATGACACCAATCAAAAAACTGGAAAAGCATTTTCATATTTGGGTGAAAAAACGCCTCTCAAAGGGGGCTGCTCCAAAATAGCCTGCTGTAGCCAAAGGGTTAACAGAGAATGCTTATGCGAGTAGTTACCATGTTACAAACAGGTATTACATTTTACACCAAGACAAAGATTGTTCCAGGGTTTGGATACAAGAAGTTAATGAACATGTACAACAGACGATGTTAGTCTGTGGGACATGAAGATCATCTTTTTGCCTCCGTCTTCTTCTTGATGCGATATGTGCAATGGGGAACTTTATGAACCATTCAAGATATGTTCCATGCAGGACTCAGTTATTGATATCTTGTAAGCATGTCTGTCTTTTATTTTCAATCACTCTAGCCCTTTCAGCATAGGAGATACATATCAAGTTTAACCGCACCGTAAACGCAACAGTAGCTACAAGATTTTGTAGTTTTTGTGCTTGATGTAATAATGAGTTGGGAGTTTTCTGTTTTCTCAGGCAATTGTAAAGTATACTAATGATCATATTTTGAACTATTATGATCCTAATGGCTTTGTGAATTTGTATTTGATTCAATGTAGGTACATTAAAATCCCCGTTAGCTTTTTGCTCAGTTCATGAATGTCAAAAAGCATAAAACAAAGTGTACCATACATCCAGGTAATTGCGTTAGTTTTTTGCTGCTTTTAAAATTAATTGTTAATGTCATGGAAACTATAAGTGTGATTAACTTCAGTTTATTGCCCCAAGTTATAGGTATATGTATGAGGAAATTATACTGTGAAAGCAGAGTTGCTGGACAAAATAATAACTTCACTGATATATGGGAAAACATGATGTTGCAGTTGCCCCATGCTTTGGGGCAATTGTGCTGGTCTGTATAAAATTATTTTCGTGCATAAAAACTGTTTGCCAGTGACATTTAAACCTTCAAACAAACACTATTGAGAGCAGAAGCTTTTGAGATATTTGAAAATTATACAGCACTGAGAACAGAACAGTGTGAAAAATCTGAAAGTCATGTATCATACAAGGAATCAGTGTTAAATTTATTGGATGTCCTCGGCAGATAGCACAGTGTTGGGGGAGATACATATTTGTTTGTCATATTTCTGTAAATGTGGTTAGTTACAGTCGTTAGAGCAGTTTCCTTTGACAGTTTACGTCTGAATCCGTGTTGGTTCTTTGAGAGACTACTGGAAGCTGTGTTCGATAGCTTGAAATGCTGCTACTTTTCTAATACTTTAGAAAGAATGGGCAAGAGTGAAATGGGTCTAATTACTGACATTGTTGGAATCTTCTGACTTAAAGATAGGCACAGTAATCAAATGTGGCTACGTTGTGGGGAATTTATTTGTAAATAGACAGAAAGCCGACTGACGACAATGAGCAAAATTCGGTGGACAGTGAATGTAATTAAAGATCATGAAGAAATGTGAAAAGAAGTGATGAGATGAGAGGCAGAGGGTAAGACTAGGTGATGTGGGTGATGAGGGGAGGTAAAGGGGTAAGGTGGAGATAAGAGAGGGGAAAGGGAGGAGAGGGGGGGACGGTGGCTGGGGAAGAAATTAGGTTTTAATGGGTTTTCAGGTGGAGGGTTTAGGTGAGAGGCTTCTCCATAGATGTCTTATTACCTTCAGTTAATGACATTGGGACCCACCTCTTTCCTCCCTTCCCTCCCCTCCTCACCCATTCCAACCCTTCCTTTCTCCTTCTATCCTTCTCCCCTCCCTTTCGCTCTCCTCCCCTTTTCCGTGTACACTTAATTCTCATATAAACATCAACTCAGTCTTTCCTCCAGTCACACTCACTTTGCATTCCGACCTTTTCCCCCTCTCCTGATCCACCTTGCATATCCACTTTACATCTCCACATAATTCAACTCTTCTCATATCCCCCGCTAATCACTCCTCAAATACAGATCCTCTCCTTACACATTTTACTTTTGCACACTCACTCAGGTCTCTGTACCTTGCACGTCCCACTTACATGACTACTCATAGGTCACATCATACTAAACAAAAGTACATCTGAAATATATATATAAACTTAGTGCAGTATCTCTCCCTACACACTCGATTCCTACAAAACTTAGTTCGGCATTGGCATCTTGTTGAAAATATACATATATGCCGATGCTTCATGTTAACTTTATACCCCCCGTGAATCTGAGTATATCCCTAAATATGTAACTAATCTAATTCTCGATGCCATACAGCTCTCCCACGTACCCCCGTTCTTCCGTCCTGTATTCATTCCCTCCCAGTCACACCCACTCTACAGCTTCGACCCTCTCCCACTCCACCTTGCATAATTACCTACTTATATCAGCAAAACGCTTCTTTAATATATAACTATCTATGGTGTTTCTCCGTACCGGTACCGTACGACTGTCACAGAGCTCTCCTCATCCCTCCCAATCACACTCATTCATCATTACAACACTCTTTCTGTACCTCCGCATTTCTCAGCTTACTTATAGCGTCCCCTGCAAATTACTCTTTTTAACTTCTCTCTACGAATTCGACTATCATTACCTACCCCCTCTCTCCCTCATTTTTTCCCAGTGTCACATGTTTCACATTCAGACACTCACCATATCCACTTGCACCATTTAATTCAGCTCATACCATAGCCATCACAAGTCACCTTTTTAATTTACAGTACCGTACGACTCACACAAGCCTCCCAGTCCCTCCCAGTCACACTCCTTCACATTCCTCCCGTCTCCTCCTCTCTCCCTGCTGCCCACATACCTCACATATTTTCCCCTCATGCTGCCACACGTCTCCTCAAGCCTTATACTCAACCCTTCCTTCCTGCATCACCGTTATTTACAACACTTATCTTGCGTCCCTTCAACACAGTGAAGTCTTTTTCAGTTTATTATTTCTTCCATCAAATACTTAGCTTAGGGAAGTCTTTTTCGAGTCGGAGGAGTTGCATATAGCCTCCATTAATTCCTTTTGTGCCAGAAGCGCCTCCCAAAATCAGTAAAAGCACTTGGAGGCAGCAATACCGAAACAAAAATAATGTACCTACAGTAAATATGTTAATCAGTTATTACAAATGCTAAGTCTCAACGGCACTTAATAATTTACATCACAATTATATCCTTCTCTTATCCTGAGCAGATACTTAGGAGCTTCATTTTTTCCTCGGAGAACTAAATCCCCATAGCAGTAAACTCTCTCAGACCACTAGAACTTACTCTCAACCGTATAAATTCATCTAGCTATTGTTGGAAGAAAATGGTAGAGGTGTTCCGGGAGGGTTAATAATGAAAGTACAGTACGGTATTAATGTTTTTATGCTCACTGCTCACCTATAGCTACTGTGTAAAATCATTTGGCGTGAATTGGAATAATCTAATGTACAAGACGCAACCTTGACAAGGCTAAATTTTAAAACCACTCTTACTTCTAGCTCTTACCCCTGGAAAGTATTTGCAGATTATCCTAATTTTTACGACAATCGTGAAAATATTGTCCGCGACTGTATGTTATAATGGACATAGTCTGGCACAAATATATACACAAATCGACGTACTGTACATACTCATATGGGTAAGCAACACACACACACACACACACACACACACACACACACACACACACACACACACACACACACACACACACACACACACACACACACACACACACACACACACACACACACACACACACGAGAAAATAAACAAAAGTTCTCGCGCTGAGTCCCAAAAGGTTTTGATAAAAGTTTTTTCTCTCTCTCTCCAGCTCAAAAGGAAGAAAGTTCCGGGAGCAAAATTACTAAAGTTGAGTTTTAAAAAAAGAAGAGAAAAGAGGGAAATATTTTCATTTTTATAATTTTGAAAAAGCTGTGCGTAGAACTCTCTCTCTCTCTCTCTCTCTCTCTCTCTCTCTCTCTCTCTCTCTCTCTCTCTCTCTCCCAACAACCAGTAGCTACCGTACTATCACTATAGCCATCACTTTCCATCCCAACAGTCAACTTCTGCGATGATCACCCATGTACATTAAAACTTTCAAATCCATGTGATTCAGTCCAGCTGAATAAAACCGTGTGGCGTTAGCTGGAACAGAATAATACACTTGCCCTGACCATGATAGGGTTAATGGCCCCAGTAAAAACCCTCGGAGGCTCGTGTGCTCCCTCTCAGCCTCTCATTCATCTGTCGAAAAGAGTTGTCACAGCCATGAGAGTGCTTAGCCGGTAGTCTCATTCACGGTTACAGTTTCAGCCTTCGCTATAATACCGTACCTCATATTCAGTGGTTACTTGACACTCTATAATATACTTTTCACATGTTGGTAATATAGTGACAACACTGACTGAGTTTGATATCCTTAACCACTTTAGTCCTCCTCCTCTTCCTCTTTCTCCTCTTCATCATCATCGTCAACATCATAACCATCATCATTATACTGACCACCACCACCACCACCATCACTACGACAACCACCACCATCACCGCCACCATTACCACGACAACCACCAATCTCACAATCATCACTACGAGAACCACCACCACCACTACCACCATCACTACGACAACCGCCACTACCACCACCACCACCACCACCACCATCACTACGACAACCGCCACTATCACCACCACCACCACCACCATCACTTTTGACAAACATAACCATCACCAGCACCACCACCATCACTTCCACCACCATTACAACCACCACCACCACCACCACCACCACCACCATACAACGTTAACTTTGTAACTTGTTGCGAAATGCTTGCAACTTAGGCCGGTCTTCGTGTGTACCGGCATCTGTGTGTATATGTTCTCGTGTGTACTTGTCCGTGTACACTTTGTGTACACTATTCTCGTGGGTACTTTTCTCTCTGTGTACGTATCTTCATGTACACTTGGTTTTTGTGTATCTTTTTCCGTGTATACTTACGGTATATCTGTGGTGTACCTGGTCTCTCAAGTGTACCTATTCCCATGTGTACGTGTTTCCATGTCTGTCTGTCCCTGTATGTACGGTACGTACCTCGTCTGTGTTCAATTCCGTGTGTAGAAATCCCTGTGTGTACCTCTGCCCCTGTGTACCTGCCTCCTTGTGTACCTGTCTATGTGATTACTGTATATGTCCTCGTGTGTACCTCTTCTCGTGTGTACCTCTCCTTGTGTGTATTGTTAGTACCTGGTCTGTATGTATCTTGTCAGTATGCACCTGTCCTCATGTACGCCTGTTCCGGTGTGTACATGCCAGTCGATAGTCACCTCACCTCACGTACACTCTTACACAGGTCCAGGGTCGTACGTGCTTGTGTGTGTGTGTGTGAGTGTGTGTGTGTGTGTGTGTGTGTGTGTGTGTGTGTGTGTGTGTGTGTGTGTGTGTGTGTGTGTGTGTGTGTGTGTATGTGTGTGTGTGTGTGCGTTATTAGCACCTTATGTGGGGAAGTTATTCCTTGTTCTCTAATCTACCTAATCCCCTAATAATTAGCTTGTGTCAGTACTCTCTCTCTCTCTCTCTCTCTCTCTCTCTCTCTCTCTCTCTCTCTCTCTCTCTCTCTTTCTCTGTTGTTTCATCTGCCCGTTCCTTAAGGTTCAACAATCCCCCCTACGAGGCACACACCTCTGCCTGCATTGTTTTCATTCACATTTCCAGTTTAGGTGGCGACTTATTTTTGTAGTTTTCCTGCTTCTTTTAGACGATTTTCTTCATGTTCGGTGCAGCAGCTTGAACTGAAAGAATGAAGACTATAATTAATTCCCTCAATGTTAAAATGTCGCTACAAAACTGAATATGATCGTCTGGAGAACGTAAGAAAGACAATTTTTAAGACGCCCTCTTTGCCTTCCTTATCACCGATCTATCAGCCTCTCCCGTTGTGGCTTCTGTAATCAAGTACCGTGTCGATTCATCTGTCACCCGGACACTGAATTGCCAAAGCTACCATTATATTCATTACCCATATTACCTATCCCAATAAGAAAGGGCATATCCACAATTTATGTTCAAGGGGAGGAGTGGAGGAGGGGGATGGGTAGCTGTACCGTTCGTCTTGCTGAGGCTATGAAAATTTTAGGAAAACGGAGGGGAGGTTAAACTTAATATCTGCTTCAGAGAGAGAGTGAAACGTCTGTAAATATCAGAAAAAGTATAATATGGCCATAGCAGTAAGTATAAATCTCTTCGCATATAACGGTTCGGTACTGTGGCGTCCTGTTCTTGTTATTTTTGGTACCTCTAGAAAAATTTGTTCAGCTCAGGGGGATTTTTCGAACTGGATTTTTTGACTGATATGGTTTAAATGTACCAGAATATATCTAAAAAATGCCGATATTTGTACTGTTGTATCTGTGTACTTGTTCACTGATTTGTTACCAAGCCTACCCCATATTGCTGTCCGTCCACCTCCCTGTACTTCGTTACTACATCCCCCACTTTATTCACCTCACCATCCACCACCCTCACCCCACCTGCCTCATCTTCAAACCCTTATTGTACCTGTCTCATCTCGTCCAATTCATTCCCCATCCTTACCACATCTGCCTCACACTTTACCCCTTACCCTACCTGCCTCATTCTTATCCCTTACCCTCTGTCTGCCTCACACCACCTGTCTCACACACTGTCCTTCACCCCAATTGCCTCAGACTCTCCATCGACTCGCCTCTGTCCCTCAGCAAACGTGCCTCACCATCTATCTCTCACCCAACCTGCCTACTTCACATGCCTTACACTAGCCACCTCACTCCACCCGCCTCACCATCTATCTCACCCGCCTCACCATCTATCCCTCATCCCAGCTTGCCTCCTGGTCCCTCCTGTTAGCTCTCTGGACGTTGTGTTTACTCAGAATTAAAGCACTCCCCCCTTACCCCTCCCACTTCCCTACTCCCTTCTCACTCCTCCCCCCTACCTTTCCTCCACCTTCTCCCCCTCCATTACCTCCCGTCCCCCTCACCCGTCCACCCCGTCTAATTTACTGCACTCACCCATTACTGTCTATTTTCGGGGAACTCCATGAAAGGCCAGGGTTGGGGGATGGTGAAAAAGGTATGGAGGGGGCAGTGTGTGTGTGTGTGTGTGTGTGTGTGTGTGTGTGTGTGTGTGTGTGTGTGTGTGTGTGTGTGTGTGCTGGTTATTGGGATGGTTATTTCGTGGTGGGAGATAACTATACCGAGGGATGATTTATTTTTATTTTCTACTCCGTATTTAGGTTGGACGGCGGGTCAGAATGATGATGTTTATTATTTCTTTTTTGAGCTCGTGATATGAGGTGATGAGGTATTCCTCTTTTTTTTTTTTTTATTCTGTGCCGGGGAATAGCTCTATAGGGATGAGGGATACAACGAGGCGAGATGGTGTACAGAAGAAGAACAGAAAAGTGGGAAGGGAAAGAGACGATAGAGGAAGCACAGAAAAGGGAGGAGTTAAACGAAGGAAAGGACTTATGGAGAAAAGTCAGTACATGATAAACAAAATCAGGAAGGGCACCATCATCATCATCATCATCATCATCATCATCATCATGGTCATCATCATCTTCAGGGTAAGAAAGGGAATACTCTCAGTAGATGAGTATTATCAAGAAGCTACGAAGGACACAACACAACACAAACTTGGGAACGCACAACAGAGGTGGGAAACATCCAGATCAAAATGGACACGGCAGGAACAGAACATGACACAAATGGAAAATATGGTACAACTTAAGAGAAAAAGTGTAACATTCACTGAACAAAATGAATATTACGAGACGCACCGCAAATGTAACACAACACAACTAAAACACAACCATGGGGCACACAGTACAAGTTGGACACATCCAAGAAACAAACAACATAACTGAGACACAGGCATATACCACACAACACAACATGAGCACAACCATGGAACACAACGGAATTGAGACCCAACCATGGAAGACATAACACAACTATAACATACCTGTGGAACACATAACACAAGTGGGACGCAACTGTGAAATACACAACACAACTGGAACACACTCGCGAAACACACAGCACAGCTGGGACACAATCATGGAACACACTATTGTAGACATACAACACAACCGAGATACAACACTGAAACTCAGACAAGCACAACGCTGGGAACACGCATCACAGCACAACACAGGGGAACACACAACACGACACAGAACAACACAACATTGGGCAGCACGATACAAATGAAACACAGCACTAGGGAACACACAACACAATTGTAGCAAACCCCAGAGCCCCAACACCTGCCTGTTAACGAGTCAGGGGGAAAGTGGTGGTGGTGGTGGTGCAGTCCCTCACGCCGTACCGACCCTCGGAGTGCCATGGAGGTGCCTGTTTATTTCACAACAATCACTGAAGTTGGCCTCCCTGCCTGTCGCACTTGTACATCCTGGTGGCTATTTGTTTCCCTGTCTTATCTGCGATGACGCTGTCTTTACTTTAACTGTTGCTGTCTTCTGCTAATATTATTCCGCTGAACAGAAACTTCTCCAACTGGAGAGATTGTATTAATAATCAATACAATTCGAGAGGTCTCTCCTAAGCTGAACGAAGTTGAAACCTCACAATGTCACACCTCACACTGTCACGCTGCACACTGCCACATCACACATTGCCCTTCTGATACTGTCACACATCATGTTGCTACACACACTGCTACTTCTCACAAGCTGTCACTCATTACATTGCCATGCCACACATTGGCACACCACATACTGTCACACATCATACTGACATTGCCATGCCACACATTGGCACACCACATACTGTCACACATCATACTGACATTGCCATGCCACACATTGGCACACCACATACTGTCACACATCATACTGACATTGCCATGCCACACATTGGCACACCACATACTGTCACACATCATACTGACATTGCCATGCCACACATCGGCACACCACATACTGTCACACATCACACTGACACACCTCACACAGCCACACCTCACACTGGCACAACCTTACGCTGGTTCACCTCACACTACTACACTTCGCACTGCCTTACCTCACACTGCCAGACCTCACATTACCACACTCATAATGCCACGTGAAACACTGCCTCACCACACATTACCACAACCTCGCAACGCCACACTTCACATTACCACAAACTCACAACGCCACATTCCACATTATCACATCTGCCCCACCGAACGTTGCCATACCTTGCACTACCGCACATCACATTGCCACATTTCACACTGCCTTACTTCACACTACCACGTCTTACACTGCCATACCTCACACTGTCACAAGACACATTGCCGTACTTCACACTACCACACTTTGCACTGTCACATATCACACGGTAGCTCTACATACTATTCTGCACCGAGCATTGTTACACATCGCCTTGACGCACTTCAAACTGCGATGCGTCACACACAAATACCTCTCACTGTTATACTGTCTTACTGCACTACACACTTCAACATCCCACTTCACTACACTTCACACAGCCACACAATAAACTACAACACAACACATTTCTGTACCACACTAACTCACACCGCATACTGCAACCACATACTATCACACTGCAACTGCCACACATTACACATCCTCAAACTGGCTCACACACACACACACACACACACACACACACACACACACACACACACACACACACACACACACACACACACACACACACACACACACACACACACACACACACACACACACACACACACACACACTGCAGCAAGACTTACCTAACATCCGGTATCAATACGTGCCCTACTCACTGACCGTCGTATTGGTCCGCAACGTTCGAGACAACTCACACCTGTTAGTTCAGCTGGAGTCAGTCAAAATTATCATAAATCAGGCTGGTCTTAAGATTCAATATACGAATCGAGTAAGTTGTATAGCCATTTGTGGCGTAAGACCTAACTGGCCACTTGAGAATTTTGCTCTACAAGGAAGTTCAAAATATCGACAATGTTAATTTTCGTGTTACCAGCAAAAATAACGCTTATGATAAATGAATATAGTGTGAAAACAGCTTCGACATAATATCAGGTACTGCTTCAACGTAACGTAAATGTGGAAAGTACAATATCGACGACCGGACCCTTTCACAGTGTTTGGGAAATTGTTTATTGTTTTTATTATTTACGGCTACCTCGAAGACTAACATTCTTCAGCAAGCACCTTATATGTCAAAGAAATTTTTACGTGATAGTTATCTGTTTTAAACGCGATTTATGCAGATATGATGAACAGTAATCAAAGTCGATATGTTCACCTTTCTTGCAGTCCAAAGCTCCAAAGTGGCCAGTTCTTTGCTCTTTCATTACGGTGAATCTTCTTTTGTCCTATATGTTACCGCTAATCGATTTTATTAAGTTTACAGAGACCTTTCTTAGTGAACTGATTAGTACCTCGCTGTTAATCCAGTCAACCCAGGATCATATATTTTTTATACTGTGGCTAACCCCAGACCATTTTATTATCTTTGGTAAGACGGCTGCAAGTTGTAAGAGTTTATCTCTTTAGCACGATGCTTTTTTTTTTTTTTTTCCCTTTTTCCTTTCTTTACCCCTGCCACCGACAAGCATTGGGTGGGGGCGGGTCATGATTCTCTCCAGTTATAAAAGCGGTGTTCTGCGGCTCAAGGAATCGGTTGCCTCTATGAAAGTGTAGAGTAATTAATAGCAGCATAGGATGTGTATGGTAGTGCTGCCCACCATGTCAGGAGTGTGCTAGCAACATTCCATAAGGAATTTACGTACTATAGGACATCTCTCGTTGTGAAGGAGTTAGACTATTATGCTTGGTACAATCTATGGCCCACAGGAAGTCAGACTTCCCATGTCAAGTTCCGATCAGACACGGTCAAGCCTTCTTAGTCCTTGCTGTCCATTGCTGCCCTGTTCCATTTCACTCCCCTCCTCTCCCCCTCCCTCTGGCCGCCCTGCCTGTCCGCCCCTGTGACGCTAAGACCCGTTGACTGTGCTATAATCCGTCCCGCCACACTCTCCTCAGGCCCCTATGTCGCACCAAACAGGGATCTACCATCACAGGGTTAAGAACAATTATTTATTCTGGAGCTCTTTAACCCTTCACTACCGTGTTTGTGCTTTATTCGTGCTAGCGGAAGACCATTTATATAAACATCAGCTCCTCCCCACACACACACACACACACACACACACACACACACACACACACACACACACACACACACACACACACACACACACACACCTCAGTATCCCCATGTCGCTGCACAAACGGATCTTCCATTGCCGTGGTTAATCCTATCACTAGGAAAAGCAAGTCCTCATCTTACTCTTTCTATCTCTAGACGATTTTCATTACTACAGGATAGACTTTCTGAACTGGGAGTACTGCACAGCCCTCATTAGCCCCTTTAATAGGAGCAATCCCAAGATATGAATAAGTACATCAGTAAAGTGTGGGTTAGAAAAGATTAAGGACGATGATATTTTCTGTCCTACTATAATCCTTCAATTTTATCATATCCTTATTGGCGGCAGAAGACTTTATTCTGGCCCATCTAATCACACACTACTTACAGTTCCTACGTCTTAACACAGATAACGCCAACATCGCCGTGGTTAACCTGTATAATAGTGAAAAAGATAACTAGATCTGATGTGAGAGGTGTAAGACTGAGAGGAAGACCACGAATAGGATGGATGGACAGTGTGAAGAGAGCGCTGGATGCGAGAGGGATGTCTGTTGAGCAAGGAAGAGTGGCTGTGCGTGACAGAAATAAATGGAGAGAAATTGTGAATGAATAAGTGATGACGCAGCCCTGAGGGGATATTCTCCTGCATTTGGTCTGATCAGCTAGTCAGGTCAGGTGCGGGTAAGGGGATGGGTCTGTTATGATGTGGCAGGGGTAAACCAGTTCTGCTGTCGGGCCCTGCTGTGGATGTCACTGCTTGCATTGCGCAGTTGACCCTTGTGCGGTGTGGTGCGGTGAGGATCTGTCCGTTCTCCCCTTTGGGGCTAAGATGCGAATGAATGTGTTTGAATGGATGAGTAAATGGAGAGTGAGTCGTCCTGTCTCGGCTACCTCCCTTTCCTTGGGGGAAGCAGCCTAGGTATATGGATAGATAGATAGATATTTCATTTTTACTGCACTTACCTGAACCAGTTTATGAAGCTTGTATCCACCTGCTCCAGCTTCAAAAGTGTCAGTTAAATTGAGTAAAGCTATTTGTAAACAGCAAGAATGAAACAAAGAATACGCCGTCATACCGAAGAGCTTAGTGGCAATGATTTACTCTGTCGCTTTGTAACCTTCCCGTGCTGTGTTTTTATTTCATTCTTACTGGCACGCAATGGTACAGCGAGAGAGAGAGATTACCCTGGAGACAGAGAGGGAGTCAAGGAGAATTATGCAAGAGGTACAGAAGATACGGTACACAAAAGCAAAAAGGAACACACAGGACGCTACTAAGAAAACAAAGGACATGAACATGAATTACGTAAAGGATACAGAATAAACGTGAAAGCGGACTGTCATAGACCAAGGGATACAGCAAGAATGAGGACATAGCGAGAGAGAGAGAGAGAGAGAGAGAGAGAGAGAGGCAGTAGGAGGGAGATGTACGGAGACCTCACTTACAGAGATGCTGGCGTGGGAAACAGGGAGATAAAGATACATTTCTGAAGAAAAAGAGTGGATGAGGGTGAGGTAATTGGAAGGAGATATAAACACATACATACACAGAAGCTCAATGTGAGTTTGTGGGTGTGGTGGTTTGAAGGAGATAAAAAAATATACAGATACGTCACTGCAGCTAGAGAATACGTGAGTGTCAAGTGGTTAAAAGGAGATGACGAGGAGAAACAGAACAAAGTGGAGAGATTAAGGTGCGAAGGTATGTGAGGGAAGATGGTAGAGAAGAGGGGTGGGCTCTTGAATAGAGACAGGAATGATGGAGGTCTTTTTGTCGAGGCCACTCCTTGAGAGAGAGAGAGAGAGAGAAAGAGAGAGAGAGCGCTTGGGCCCAGCATTGTAGGGAAACAGAACGTCGCCGCCACAATCTATCAATACCAGACTGATCGTACGACTGATGCTGGTTCCCTATTTTGACTACTAATTAAACTTAACCTAAAATTGCCATGTGTCCACCTTTAATGCCGAATGTAGCAATAGGTCAGTACTGCACAATATGATGCTAGTCATGAATGAGTGCTATGGAAAGGATGTACAGCATAATAGCTGTTGCACTGTCTTTTTTTTTACCAGTAAGCTGCTTGAACTTAGCTCCAAAAGGACGTAAAGCTTGATCAGGTTAAGGTAAAAAATTATAGCTGATTTTAACTTAACCCCTTGAATCCGGATGTGCATTTTTTTTTTTTTTTTTTTTTTAGTGTATTCTTGCTAACACCTGATTATTTTTACTCTTCTTAGGAAAAATTTCTAGAAGTGAGAGGATTAATGAAATCTGTATCTAATGCCGCATGTTAGGAAAATATATATATAAAAAAAATCGTTTGGATATAGCAGGAAAATGATAAAAAGTACAGCATCGAACTGAAGAGGTAAAGCTGTGGATAAGAGTGCTTGTAAATTTTCTTGTCTTCACTCACATAGCGTCTGTTCACATCGCACGCAAACACGAGTGGACATTAAAGGAAATTATCGAGAAAGCAAAACTATTCCTGAGACAAGCAAGACACTGCGGAGATTTTGCTATCCTACATGTAGGGTAAGATTCTTGGAAATATGGTTCCAGGGCTAATTCATTCGCTGCCAACAGACTGACACTGATAAACGGACAGACGGACGGACAGGTCGGAGTCCAGAGTTAAGAGGAAAGGGACACGATAAGCCTGAGTGAAACTGTCTGACCCGGCTGTTTCTGAATGTGTGTTATCAGGAGCAAAATTTGTGGCTGCAGTGAAAAATTGGCTCCCATATTTTTCTTCAATCCTTGTATCCCATTTGTCTTGAAGTTTATCCTATATTCTTTTGAAACATGGTTATTAATAGTGAGTTTATAGCTGAAAAAAAAAAAAAGTTGCTTATTCGAAGAAAAGCAATCTCATTTATTACCTCCGTCAAGGAGGTTATGTTTTCACCCCTGTCCGTTTGTTTGTTTGCTGGTTGGTGGGTTTGTGAG
>NC_136976.1:41726930-41786930 GCF_032717465.1 Coenobita brevimanus
TGTGTGTGTGTGTGTGTGTGTGTGTTTGTCTTACTGCCTACTGGTGACTTTACACTCGCTCTTCTGTCTTTCTTACTTCATTCTTTCCTCTTCCTTCTGCCTGTGGGTGACTCTACACCGAGTGACAAGCCAAATGGTTTCCTGTACACTAGGAAACCATTTACTATGCCGGGTGGTAACCATATAACCAAATTTTGGCGCCTGATGGTTTAGTAGGTAGTTATTGCGCTCCAGTCGGATTGAGCCGGTGAAGGTTTATATTCAAGGGGTTGTTGGGGTTGATTGTTCATGTAATGCCACTCAGGGATGAGTGAGGCTGGTCACTCATCTTAAATATCGGGCCCAACTGAGGACGAAAAGTATGTATATTTTTTCAGGTCTCCCTTCCCACATCCCTGTCATCCTTCCATTCCTCCTTCGCTCCCTCCCTTGCTGTCTCTCCCACACTTCCCTCCCTCACTGTCTATAGTTAATCCCTCCCTTCCCCACCCCTACCTCTCTACCCCTGACCCCCTGACACCTGACACCTACAGGGTCGTGTCGGGCCATCCGGCGACCCTCAGGTTTGGGGGCTTGTGGGAACATGACCCTGAATCATGATGAGGGAGTGGTCTGAGGAGGGATTGGGCAACCCGGTGGCTCGGTCGGTTTAGTGCTGGCCTCATATTCTAAGGACGATCTGTCGGGAATCCAATTCCCCTCAATGCTATTGAGTTTGTTGGGGATACAATCACATCGACAGCATTCAGATATCCTAACCTACACCATAGCAACGTCTACTGCCAATATTTTCTGTTTCTCCAGTTGTGCCTCTTATCTGTCCTAACCTCGCCTACACCATACAGTTGTCCATTATTACTGTCGTCCTTTTCACCGTCTTTGACTTGTATCTACCTACCATCCTCCTGTAACCCACACCATACCACTTTCTGTTAGCAATATCTTCTGTTTCACCGTCTATTCATTGTATCTGTCCTACCTTCCCAATCTACATTTTATTTCTATCAGCTGCCACTATCTTTGGTTTCACCGTCCATGCATTGTACCCGTCCTGCCTTTCTCCAAGCCTACACTATACCACTGTGTACGACCATTACTTTTTGTCTCATCGTCTCTGCCATGCATCAGTCCCACACTCCTCATGAGCTACACCTTATCACTGTGTAGTACCAATATGTTCTGTTTCACCGTCTGTGTATTGTAGCTATCCCGCCCTTCTCCTACCCCTTTATGACTGTTTCTTTACGAGGGATTGAAGAAATGGAGTTGACTGATGATGATGATGATGATAGGGAGAAGAAGGAAGGGGAAGGTAAGGGGGAATGAGGAGAGAGAAGAGGAAGAGATGTTAATGTCTCTTTGCACGCCGTGAGGAAGTGGATTTGAGATGATGGGGAGATGCCAGGTGATTTGCAGATTATCCCCAATTTCAAGTGCAGCCAGGAGTAGGAAGAGGAGGAGGAGGAGGAGGTGGAGAGAGGGGAGTAAAAAGAGGAGGAGAAGGAGCAGCAGGAAGGGTTTTAAAAAAAGCTGAAAGATGGAGAAGGAGGAATGGGGTAAAGCGAAACAAGAGGGACTGTTGTATAAAGTACAATAGCAAAGAAGGAAGAATGACTGAAGGAAAGTGGAAGTGGCGGAAAGAAGTAATGTAGGAGTTAATGAAGGCTGATTATAACCCCATCCGTCGAAATAGTCTCTCCCATACTGAATAAAGTCGTTTGGATATGGTGCAAATATAATAATGACAAGAGAAATCCTTGGAACAAAGAGGAGCAAACGGTCATATCATTTAATTCTGATGACTCATTTTTTATTTTAATCTTGCTTCTTTCAAGTGGTTTTTCGAACAGGATTAATCAGATCCAGTCTTCATTAATCCCTTCACTACTTGAGACCCTTACTTAGCTGAATAAAGTCGTCTAGCTGAAGAAGGAAAATTGAAAATACGTCATGGGAACGAAGATGTTAATGTGTGTGTGTCTTGGCCAGCCCTCAGAGTGGATGGGAGGTTTGGGCTGAAGGTGATTTAGGTTTTTGCTGGAATATCTAATGGGGAGGCAAGGGCAGGACTGGATACAAGAGGCGGGATGGAACGAAATGGAAAGAAGAGAGGGAGAAGGGGAGGAAGAGATGAATGACAGCAGAGAGAATGGATATACAAAACAATAGATCTTCCTTTATGATTACGTAATATTTGACCTGGCTGTCTATAGATGTTTGACTTCAGCTTAGGAGAAACCCCCTCGTGGTGAAGGTTAAGGAAGTATCCATCTGGCCCTCTCAAGTTCGAAACGTTTCTCTTAAGCTGAATAAAAGCCTCTGAAATAGCAAAAATATACTACTAACTACGTCAGCTGAGTGAAATGGTTAACTTCTTTCCTCCTGCCCCAAGACGTATTTAATGGTAGACTGCAATATGGCTAACGGTGAACAGTTTTATTCAGCTTATGGCTACCGGTGAATGTAAGTACCGGTGAACAGTTTTATTAAGCTCACGAGATACCTTCAGGGTAATCTAAGAGAGAGCTTAATTAAGTACATTTGTGTGTGTGTGTGTGTGTGTGTGTGTGTGTGTGTGTGTGTGTGTGTGTGTGTGTGTGTGTGTGTGTGTGTGTGTGTGTGTGTGTGTGTGTGTGTGTGTGTGTGTGTGTGCGCGCGCGCGCGCGTTTGCCTGTTTGTACCACTGGGATTCGTCATGACACTGAAGTATAGAATTGAATTGATGTCTGATTTATATTGGTCGTATTTAATAAATCGTAAAGATCTGCATGGTGTGGACAAGCCCACACTTTCGACGATAATTTCTGAATCATGAGCTGATTAAAGACCATGTCTGCCTTTTTGTATCGTTGCTGATTAAACTCTGTAATGTGGAATTCGTACTCCTCACAGTTAACAGCTATAGTTGTTCCATAAGTATGACCTTCAGAAATTAGGGACTTCCACCTTTGCTTGCTCGTGTTAGTTAAATACGCATGATACTGTAAAAGATGTAAGAGGAGAACAAGGCAGAGTAAGTATGTTGATCTCTTGATGTTACTCTACAAAACATGGACAAATTTTCAGTGCACGGATTACGAAGCACCGGATATATATAAAGCGTTATTTCGTTACTGGAGCAGACTAAAAATCGCTGCAGTGATACAGGTATATGGAAATGTTGAATTGTGCCAGATTATAGCAGTTTCACGTTGAAGCAACATTTTACTGAACAGTTTTTGTATTATTAGTACCGTAACTACTAAATGGTTTATTGTATAATAACAAAAGCAACGGAACAAATGATGGTTAAAACTATAAAGTGGAGAAGCAAGTATAGACGATGAGGAAATTGGAGTTTTAAGAAATGAGAAGTGGACAAAATCATGAGAACTCTTTTATCCTAGATAAATCTCTCTCTCTCTCTCTCTCTCTCTCTCTGGGAGTGAGAGAATCGTTACGATAAAACAGAATAAAAAGTTGCGTTCTCTGGATAAATGGCTTACACACACACACACACACACACACACACACACACACACACACACACACACACACACACATTTGAATACATAAATAAAAATGATTAAAAACAGCCTTTCCTTTATTACCTGTCTCGAATTGCAGGGGACCCGAAGCTAAGTTATCATAGCCAGTAGCATTTAACCCCTTCAGTCCAGTGACATGTTTAATGATTCTTGCATTCTCCAGACGACTTAAATAAACTCTGAGAAGATGTCTTGTCGTGAAAGATTAAGTTAATGTCATATCTCACCTCTCTATATAGACAACTCAAAATCTGAACAAAATTGCCTAGTGACAGCATGAATAAAATGTGAAATACGTCACTGGATAAGGGTAGAAGACTGATCTCTTTCCCTGCCAGCAATTCCATGACAGAAAAATCTCAAACCACCTCTTGAGGGGTCGAAATGTGCGTATTTTTCCTGTCCCTAACGATTTTATTCTCCACAGGATAAACTTATCGAACTGGAGATGATAGATTCAGCCTTTCCTTATCGTTTCATTGCAAAACCACTTCCTGAACTTGAATGAAATGGCTTACTGGCAGCGAGAATGACAGGAAAAAAAAGTCATCGGAATGAAGGAATTAAGAGATTAAGAAAGATGGGGTACAACCATTATGAGGAGGTTTTAATCCCACTCGAGAGGCGCGGTTTTCTTCCCAAATCCCATTCTCGTTGTTGCTAAATCCAGGACAAGGCTTCTCCCCACTTAGAAGCTAACAGTCTCAATCCTTCAGTCCAATGATTATTTTACTTTTCATTCTTACCATCACCAGATATTTTTATTCGCTTTAGAACAGACTACTCGAGCTACTGGGGATTAGATATAACTTTCATTAATGCCGTAGCTACTACGGGGCTTTCCTAAACCGAATGAGAGCGCCTGGTAGTAGCAAGAAAATTACATAAATGACGTCCTCCTGTTGAGGGATAAGTTTTCTAGTCTTCTCTGGAAGATCCCAACAGTCCTAGTGACCTCATTACCCCGAAAACATCTCTATTGTTTGCAGTTCTTGGTATCGTAGAGGCAAGCGATTATATTCTGGTGAGGGAAACTTTAACCAAGGGAAGTGTCAGAACAATAGTACATAGTAAGTCTTGATTTCAGTGCCGTGAATTGTTCAAATGAAAGAAAATTATGACCACACACTACACTGGGAATGTGCTTATTGTGTATATACAGCTGTTCTGGCTCGTGCTGGACCCTCGTCAGATATGATTAATGGCGAAATGAAGGCGTGTTTATATAGCAAGGTGAGGGGGTAAGAGAGAAGAAGAGGAGGTAGGGAGGGTAGAGAGGCAAGCAGCGGGATTAATTTGTAGAAAAGAAACAGTATTAATGTGTAAGTATAATTTCATGAAACAGTATTAATGTGTAGGTATAATTTCTTCCCGTAGTACAGGTATTTAATCTCCTCGCCAAAACACTACGCCTTTAGATCCTGCTGTACATTCCGTAAGGACATAGTCAGTCCAGTATGGAGTCACGGCGGCTCAGTGCACATCCTAAACCTGGGAGTCGAAATACGACCTGTGAATTTTGAAGTGAATGCTGTACACACTTTCATATGTTCCCACACTGCCGGTTCACGTATGTATGAGCAGTACGTATGTATGTATGTATGTATGTATGAATGTATGTTGCACTGGCCTACTTTCACACATTTGTCATGGGAAGGAAGCGCTACGATACGTACGCGTTCAAGTCTGGGCAGCTGATCCCTAAGGTCACCACTTCCTGTCACTGGAGGTGATGCGACCCCACGCAGTGTTTCACTCACGGGTATAGATGGGGAAGGCTTTTGAGTGTATTGTGAAAAATGCATGTGAAAACTGTGTTGGAATGGTTGTGTATGTAAGAAAGTCTCTATATGCCATTGAAGAAACTTTGGCAGGTTGCGAACATGTGAGAACACATGAAAGGATCCTTTAAAAGTCCACCTTCGGTGGGACTGAATTCAGTGCAGGAAGAATGGCAAAAACACAATACCGACACGACCTCTGGAGGCTCCATGTCTTTCATACTCGTGACATATGCAGATTCTAACACACACAAACACAGTTGTTACAACATTATCCGCTTTCATATGCACCGGTCCCACTACAGACACCCCCTTGCTGATTCGGTCATGTTGGAAAAGAATTTATTCTGGCTATCATTCCCCCTCCGAGAAAAAGGTTAGGTCCGGCTTTCGTGTTTTGGCTCTCATGCATACTGACACATATACACAAATACAGTCCAGTCTGCAAGAAGCAACAACTCCCGCTGCTCTCATCCTCTGTACGAACTTACATCAAAATGTAATGTATTTCTGCGCGAGGCTGAAATCCTAGCATCTTCTCGAGACAATCCCATGATAAAGGAAATCCAACCCCCTTTCTATGAAGTTCCTTGAAAAAATGAGAAAAAAAATAGAATCCCTCTTCCTTACCATAACATTCCATTATACTCGTACTTGACACTGAAAATCCACTCTTTTGTGAATTCAGGTTTTATATATCCTCTCTTTAAAAAATATCCCTCCTCCTCCTCCTCCTCCTGTTCTTCCTCCTCCTCCTCCTCCATCTCCTCCTCCTCCTCCTCTCAATCGCATGCCATCAGTGGCGACGCAAATCCTTTCACTCTCTCCAGAAAATCCTTCCTGTCTCTCCAGTGAATCTAGTATAAAAGAAATAAAATCCCTTTCTAGACTCCCTCCCTACCTCCTCCTCCTCCTCCTCGTCCTCATTCTTCTCCTCCTTCTCCTCCTCCTCGCATCAATAGTGAGGTAAATAATTATCTTTTGTCCTGTAAATCCTTCCATTATCTCCGGTGAGCCTCCATTAAAATAAAATCCATCGTCTTCAAGCCCTTCGCTCTTTCTTCTTCCTCCTCCTCTTCCTCCTCTGTCTCCTCTTCACCGCATCCCATCAGAGGAGACACAGATCCTCTCATTCTCTCCAGTAAATCCTGCCCTCCTCTCCCACTCTATCCCATCAGAGGGGGCGCAAATCCCCCTCCTCCTCTCCAGTGAATCGCGGCAGTTGTACCAGGCATAAATCGGCCCCTTCACCAAATCCTCTACATTCCCCACACAGATCGCCCCCTCCCACTCCCCCCTTCATCCCCGCCCCCACCTTCCTTACCCAGCCCACTCTCACCCCCTCCCCTCCCACTCCCCACTTCATCCCCGCCCCCACCCTCCTTACCCAGCCCACTCTCACCCCCTCCCCTCCCAATCCCCCCTTCATCCCGTCCCCACCCTCCCTACCCAGCCCACTCTCACCCCCTCCCCTCCAACTCCCACCACAGCCGCCGGCCCTCCCCACCCGCCGACGCACACCCCCTCCCCTCACCCTCATCCTTCTTCACCATCTCCTGTTGGATTTACTGCTGCTGTTCTACACTGTCTCTCGCCTTGCTGCTCCTTCATTTTCTCTGTCTCTAATTTCCGTTTTATTTTTTTGTATTCTCATTGGCTTTCAGTGTCTTCCATTCTGTGTAGGTTGGTACTTTTTTCTATCTTGTTTTCTGTGTTGTTGTATGTAAGTCGTTCCCGATGCTAAGTACACCAGTAGACTTACCCATCATCAGTCATCGCACGTCACCACTTTGGCACTAATACCCAAAACGATGTGATATTAATATAATGATTATTAATTACCCAGTGATTCGTGGGCATTATGTTAACAATTTCAGGTTCCTGTGACTTTCCCAGAGCCTGAGTAAAATCGTCTGGCGTCATCTGGCAGAGAATATTAGGAAGTCCCAACCACGCAAGAGCTAAGGGTAATAAAGTAATCTGGTGTTAGAATAAAATACCAGGGTTGCTTTGCGATATGGTTCAAATTAACGTAAAGTTCATCACCAAAACTTAGAATCACAAACCACTGAATCCCTGTACAAGTCGATATTTGAGTACGCAGTCTTAAGTGGCTTTGGTAATCTTGTTGTACATCATACTTAGAGATTCATTCTGCACATTGCGACTCAGTACCGTCTTGCGTGTTACTGATACACACTATGTCCTGCCTAAAAGGATATAAACAGCACACAAGAGAATAGTCAGGTATAACAAGCAAAATATATCTCTAAGGAATAGGTGTTAGAGCCTCCTATGCCACCTGGAATAAAAACCAAGATCCCACGGCCATAATGACAATTTTGCAATGTTTTATGCACGCCATCACGATCCTGTTCGCCTATTAATTCAACTGGGGACCTGGATGTAACGTAGATGGTTGCCAATCGCATTAAGTATAGATCAAATTCACTTTTATCTCATTCACTACTTCACATTTATTTAGCTTAACCATTTCTCTACCGTTTTTGTCCCTTTTTGTTTCCCCCATATTTTTCTTTCCCTTTTTCCCTCGCGTTTGTCATCCATCATTTCTCACTTCCTTTGATCCTTCTAAAGATTCCATTCCTGCCCCTCCAAATCCCCTTGTCACAATTCATCACCTCTTTTTCCCTCTCCTTATCCTCTAAAAGTGTCACCATATTTTTGCCTCTACATCATTTTCGCCTTTAATGCACTTCCATACCTCCACACACTTTATTCTCTCTCTCTCTCTCTCTCTCTCTCTCTCTCTCTCTCTCTCTCTCTCTCCACCAAAACAGTGGACATCATGCCAAGCTTTGATGCCTCTGAACTAGTTACCCGAACAGCCAATCAATTATGCACAAACAGACGGTCATGCAGTCATCAAAGTACAGTTGGGGACAAAAGTTTGTGGAAAATTGCACCTGTCCTATTGCTTACTTTCCTTCTCTGGCCGGTATTCCTGAGCTGAGGGAGGTTGCTATGCTTCTCTGTCCATAGATCTGATATGATGCGTCAGGGAGGGAAGTGACGGTCATACCACAAATATAGGTGTACGCAGTGAAATAGCGGACTAACTTCTGTCCCTGATTGTACCCGCCATAAAGCGGTATTCCCAGGTACTCAACTCATCCACTCAAATAGGCTCAACTTTTGCTGTACACTGCCCATCTTTATTAATTTATTTTCATGTTCTTGCTATCACCAGATGATTTTGCTAAGATTAGGATAAAGTCTTGCAGCAGGATGGATTTGATATAGTTGTTATTAACCTCTTTACTGACAGACAGACATCATTCCAGTATTCCAAAGTTAAATAAAAATATCTGGAACTACAAAGATGATATTCAGAAAGACGCCATCTGATTCAGGGAGTTAAATCTTTCACTACAATGGTGTCTGTCCTTTTTGTGTTCGGTTATTTTTCGTTGTATGTTTAAGCGATGATATTCAGGTGAGGGGCGACTATTCGAACAGGAGGGGTTAGATACGGTCATAATTAACACTTTATTTTTATATGTCCCTCCTAGTCAGACCAAAATCCTGTGGTGATAGGATGAGTAAAATAAACTCTACATCATGGTGTTGAAGGTGTAACATGATTCAGCCAAGAACCCACTTAACCACAAAAGTCTTAACCCTTGAATTCCAGGATGTACTCTGTCATTTTTTGCTGTTGTCTTGAAATTATATTATTCAGCCTTTATAATTAACCTTTCACTGCTACAAACCATTAAGAAGCTGGGTAATATCGTCTTGAAAAAGGGAGATTTTAAAGAAGCATCGTATTGGGGAAGTTAATCCGGACACGATGTTTTTCTTTAGGCGATTTTTGCTACCCCCAGACGACTTTATTGAGCTTACGTGGGACATTTCGAACTGTACATATGGATAAGATATAGCATTCATTAATCATTTGGCAACGAGAGATTTTCCATAGCCTAAAAAACCGTGTGGTATAAGCAATAATAAGATAACAAAACACGTGACCGTACCGGAGGGGTTGAAGGCCACTGAGATATGCACCAAGTCCACAGCCCCAAAGCACATCCTTCCAGCTGCACGCCTACCAATACAGTTATCCAGGGACGTTGATGTACACGCCACGACGCTCATGAGAAACTAGTCACCCCAAGTACAAACAGTTAACCAGACAAGGACTGATTTTTTATGTTTTTCATTCGATTATATTGCATAATGTATTTTTTTTTATAATAATAATAACGAGTTATCTAACCCCTTTCAGTATAGTTGATAATCATGAGCTGTCAAACTATAGGGTCGACTGACTAGTAATCAAGGAGACTCTTTCCTGCATCATGAAGGAAAAAAAAAATCGAATTCCATGCAACCACGATTTGAGTGTTGAGGCTGCCTGAGTTGCCCGGCTCCGAGTAGTTATAAATACAAACCGGCAATAGTAGAATATTTATTTGATCATTTCTAACTACCATATTCCATACTTAACGTTACTGCATGTGTGTCTGCTCCTTGAGGACGAAATAAGATTGTTATTTTTCGTCTGTATTATCTCGGCAAGGAGTCAGGCAGCCATTGCAGCCTGAAGGAGCATTATGTGAAGCCTACGTGACATTGGAGGCCTGAGTGTACACGATAAAGTTACGGTAGGGAATAATAATGATAATAATAATAATAATAATCCATCCATCCATCATCCAATCCTACACTTCCCCATGAGGAGCTTAGGAGCCCGGGGCTAGGCAGTTGGTCCCGACATTTAAGATGAGAGTGACCAGCCTCACTCATCCCTGAGTGGTATTACATGAGCAGTCAACCCCACCCAGCCCTTATATATAATCCTTCACCGGCTCAATCCGACTGGAGCGCAATAATTACCCACTAAAACCACCAGGCGCCAAAATCTGGTTATATGGTTACCACCCAGCGTAGTAAATGGTTTCCTGGTGTACAGGAAACCATTTGGTTTGTCACTCAGTGTAGAGTCACCCACAGGCTGAAGGAAGAGGAATGAATGAAGGAAAGAAAGACTGAAGAGGGAGTGTAAAGTCACCCATAGGCAGAAGGACAAGGAAAGAATGAAGGAAAGAAAGACAGAAAAGAAAGGAAGGAATGAAGGATGGAGAGGAAAGGGCAGACATCCGAGAGCAGCACTACATCGAGTGAGTGGATGGTGAGCGCCCCCACCTACCACAAATTATAATAATAATAATAATAATAATAATAATAATAATAATAATAAAGGAAGATAATGACCGGAGACTGATAGAAGAGGAAGAAAAGAGGTAACCAATACATGATTAATACAGTTTGGGAACGGGGTAAAGAAGCAAAAAAGAGAAAAGAAAAGAAAAAAAAAAGAGAGGAAGGAATGTTTAAAGTGGATAGTGGGAAATGGAGTAACAGTTTTTAGGATACGAGAAGAAAGGGGAAAAAAAGGCCTAGGTACAACGAAGGACAAAAATTTCCCCTAATATTTCACGTAATCTAATCCACACCATCTGCTGCTGGTAAATATTCCTTAGCTGAGAGAGCAGTGGTATATTTCTCTACCCCAAGTTATTATTATTGGTCTCCACCCTCTAATATATGGGTGGAGACTATTGTTTTGGTGTTATTATTATTATTATTATTATTATTATTATTATTATTATTATTCCGGCCTCAGAGTCTCGTGACGATTCTAGGAGAATCGGAGACCGCGCAAGGAATTTGAAGGGTCCAAGTTATGTGTCCTGGCATGGACCATAGCCGATAGAAAAAAAAAATCCAAATCTCCCCAATGGGGTCAAGGTCATTGTAAGAAACAGTAGGTGGAGACTAGTGACAGTCCATAGGACAGTTACAGAGTTCTAGTTATTATTATTATTTTTGTCAGGGAGGAGAGTGGCGGACATGCCTTAAATGTGAAGTAGACGCAGAGGAACAGCAGACAAGTTTTTATCCCAAACTGTACAGGATGGTGAAAAAAAAAAAAAATGGTATTGCAACGAACATAGAACACCATAGGAACAAGATAGAGTCGGCAAAATAAAAGAGGCATACATTGGCAAGATATGTCTACAAGGATGATAAGAGGCTGACAAAGTTGTTATCCGTAACTGACTGTAAAAGTATTCAGCAAACATAGCCCGGAATACGATATGCAGTCACATATTATCAGACCCAGGTCCTTAATTCAATTATAGGTACGAACAGGCAGCGGTAAAGAGACCCTGCCCAAAGATCTCGTGGTCGGATAGGAACTGGAACCTGCATGGGGATTCTTGTTTGTGGGCCAAGTGTTCTACCTTCTACACCACCAACACTACCACCACAGACTGTAGAAGAACTGGGGAACGAGTTAGGGAACGATATATAGAGAAGGAGCTAATCAGGCCAATACGAGCAAGATAAGTACGTACTGAGTAAAGGAGCTGATTCGGAGTGCATATTTTCTCATGAACAATATCACTGAGAATCTGCCCAATAAACATCACTTCAGAATGTGAGTATAGTTTTCCATCACTCACAGTTAAGTAACAACAGGTACACAGGGAGACAAATAATTAAGGCATGTAAAAACGAAACCAAAGTGCAAAGATGATATGTTACCGAGGAATGTGGTATACGTATTTGCCATAAAAAACGGTATCAATTAACAGGTTAGGGAACAGTATGCCGACAGGGGTATCAGCGAGCAAGGTCAATATGCAAGGATGATATGTGACACAGGAAACTGATGTGCAATGTAAGCCTATATTTTGCCATGAACAATACTGTTGAACAATTTGAGGCTAATTTGTATGATAGAGAGATTACGTTGTCATATTGCCAGACAAATTTGTGATGGAAATGATTATTGCACCAGACAGGGAAAGTTAATCATGCACGAGCTGTTGCACAAGAGAGAGAGAGAGAGAGAGAGAGAGAGAGAGAGAGAGAGGTGATGCTTTTTTTTTTTTATGTGGGGAAGAAGGAACCAAAGGCAATGAGCCCGCAAAACTGTTCCATCCAAGAGAAAAACAAAATACAAGAGAGAGCCAAATTCAAGATCCATTCATTTCGAGATGCCTTGACACACTGCGTTTGAAAGACTGGAGATCATAGGAAGCAGGAAATACAGACAGAGGAAGACAGTTCCAGAGTTGACCTGTTGCATAAATGAAGGACTGGGAGTAACGGTTAACTCTTGCATTAGAGAGTTGGACAGAAAAGGGGTGAGAGTTTGCTACTAGACGGGTGCTACGCGCCCGTCGTAGAAGTGGAGGAATGCATGCAGACAGTTCAGAGGAACAATGACCATTGAAGTAGCGATAGAAAAGAGATAAAGATGCAACATTGCGGCGAAGAGACAGAGGTTGAAGGGAGTCAGTAAGAGGAAGAGAGTTACTGAGACGAATAGCCTTTGACTCCACCCTATTGAGAAGAGCTGTATGTGGGGAGCCTCCCCACACATATGAGTTGTACTCCACACAGGGGCGGGCTGTTTGGTATGGTGTGATTGTGTGTGTGTGTGTGTGTGTGTGTGTGTGTGTGTGTGTGTCGTGCCTGGTGTACATTAAGCCGTGGTGTGCTGATGGTATTGTTGTTGTGCTGCCACGACTCTCACTCACCACTACTCCATAATTACACAATATGTTATTCCTGTTTACATTAATTTTCCTCCTTATGCAGCTCTCTCTCTCTCTCTCTCTCTCTCTCTCTCTCTCTCTCTCATTGTAAGGTAGAAGCATGACACTTTCCTTTTTTCGTTTTCTTTTTTGCAGGTACATGTCGTTGGTAGTATCGCTGGAGAAACATTGTCGCATACACTAGTGCCACAGGGTTGGAAATTTGCGTGGGAGTAATGGTTCGTGAATGTTGGACACATGTGAAGTAGAGCCAGCATTAATTACGCTGATATGCAACACCACCGCGTCGCGTCGCTCCACCTCACGCCCAGCCTAATCTATCCACACCCTACCAAACCTAACCCCGCCTAGCTATTCTTATCCTAGCTTAGTCCAACCCAGTCCAATCAAATCAACCTGTCCTAGTCAAATCGAACCTAAACAAACGTCATTGAATGTAACGTAATCTAAGCCAGTCCATCTCAACCTCACCCATCCTAACACAGCCAAACAGAAATCGAGCTTAGCCTAATTTTTCCAAACCTAATCCAACGAAATCAGACCCATCCCAACCTAACCAAATTCATCATTTAATATAACTTATCCTATCTTAACACAGCCCAACAATAATCCAACTTAACCCATTAATTCCTAGCCAAATCTAATCTAATCAAATTTGTCCAGACCCATCCTAGTTCATTCTCTCCTAACCTACCCCAACTAACCTAACTTAGCCAGTCTCCATCCTGACTACTGACAATCAGGGAACAAAAGGGTAAGAAAGCAGACACAGTACACCACGCCTGTTACATATCTATCTGTCCTCGTCAGACTACCATACCAGTGTATCTGTTTGCCAGTGTATCTAGGGATGTAGACGGAACATTGCTAAGCGTTTATATACAGTACAGTTTAATGAGCATGAGTTGGAATAGTGTAATGTATGGGTTAGGGATGCAATGTGTGTGTGTGTGTGTGTGTGTGTGTGTGTGTGTGTGTGTGTGTGTGTGTGGTTCAGGTGTGTTTGTGTGTGTATCCAGGCGTGATTACTGTTATCAGGGGCTTGGACGGGGTGGGAGGGAGGGGGCAAATGAGAGGGAGGGGAGGTAGAATGGTATGTGAGATAGTGAAACACACACACACACACACACACACACACACACACACACACACACACACACACACACACACACACACACACACACACACTACCTCTCTATGGGCGCATTCATTAGTTTACTCCTACACTCAAAATTCTAGTAATCACACACACACACACACACACACACACACACACACACACACACACACACACACACACACACACACACACACACACACACACACACACACACACACACACACACACACACACACACACACACACACACACACACTCATTACCTCTCTATGCGTGCATTTATTTGTTTGCTCCTACACTCAGAATTCTAACAGTTTTACTCACACACACACACACACACACACACACACACACACACACACACACACACACACACACACACACACACACACACACACACACACACACACACACACACACACACACACACACACACACACACACACACACATACGCTGAGATGTATATATCCATTTACTTACTTACATTCAGCATTCCCCTAAATCAATCTTTGCACATCCATTCACACACATCATCATCTGTTAGTCCCTCCACTCATCCATTCAACTGCTACACACAACCAACCACACAGTTTCCCTACTCAGTGACGTCCTCCCCCCCTGCTTCCACCGGCCTTGTCACCACGGGCCTATCTGGACAGCACGCCAAACACGCCCCACCATCATCCAATTAGCCTCGCCCCCTCCCCCCCAGACACGTCACCACCCAACCATACACTTACCCTACATTTGCTACCCATCCACCCATTGCTTCCGAACCATTAACTTATTACTGTCAGAGTTTCCGTGACTGTATTATAAGTCTTCTACAGCCTCACCAACATCGTCTCTGAACCATGCACGTATCCATCATTTGCCTGACCACCCAGACGATTGTATTCATCCGAAGAAGGGGTTAATGAGGGCTACATCAACATTAACCCCTTCATTTCAAAAACCCTCTCAAAGATAAGATAAAGTGTCTAGTTGTACCATGAATAAACTAGAGGACAGTTCACTTTAATCAGGGTATTAATATAAAAGTATCAAACCACCTACATCTGTTCTCCAATTGAGGGAGTTAAAATAGTAATGGCATTAGCTATAATCATGTATTTCTGATAATCATGTATAAATTTTGGAATCTTGATATATTTCCCTGTGAACAGTCAACTGGGTTTTCATGCATCAAAACTCATAGTAGAGTTAACTCTCGAAAGATCCTGTGACTCACTCAGCTGAATAACATCGTCTACAGACAGCTGGATCACAAGAGGGTTAATGGTGACGGTATTCACTTTCATTGACTCCAAAGACTATCTCTTACCTGAATACAGTTGTCTGGCGTTAGCTGGAATGAAATACTAAAGTTGTTTATATATATATATATATATATATATATATATATATATATATATATATATATATATATATATATATATATATATATGTGTGTGTGTGTGTGTGTGTGTGTGTGTATACAGTATACACGACAACTGAGATAGTTAATATATAAAAAAAAAAAATGTTGGCTGGTAATAAGACAAGGCTGTTGGCTGGTAGGTGGCAGCTGTTCCAGAGGTCACATTTCCTCATATTTTCAACATCAACCGCAGAACGTGCCTAGCAGAGCCCCTTCAGACAGAGTACACTGTTTTCGTTATTATCTCGCTATTTTCAGACAGTTGTATGGGTATTTGGAGAGATTTTTCGAAAGGAAGACAGATTAGGGATTAGGTGGGGAGGGGTCAAATAAGAGGGGCGAGTGAGGTTAGAGGGCACGATACGAGTATATAGGGTTGCGGGAGGGGGTAATAAACGGGAAATGGGGGGGTTTGGGAAGGAAGTGCAGGGATGAGGGGCTAGAGAAAGGGAGGGGGAAGCAGAGGGGTTAGGCCTCTGCATCCCCCTAACCGTTAGGGGCAAAGGAGGGTGACAGGGAGGTGGAATAGTGAGGGGTTTAGGGAGGGAGAGAGGGAGGGGAAGGGATGAAGAGGTAAGAAGGGAGATAATAGAGGTGAGGAGAGGGGGAGGGGTTAGGTTAGGGTCGTTGAGGGGTGCACATACACGCTGATCGACAGGACAGATGTGTACCCGCCACAACTCTGACTCACTCTAGCTTATGTTCCTTCGTTCACTCACTGCGTTACGTCCCGACTCCCGTCTCTCTCTCTCCCTCCCTCTCTCTCTCTCCAGGACGAAGAAGTATTTTAGCACTATAGTCTTGCAACTGCTTTTAATTATATTCACCGTTTGAAAGCTCTGTCTTAGGAAAGAGGTTACTGAAGGCTGTAACTATCGTCTCCATCTGGAAAAGTCTCTCCTTCATAAATACAATCGCCTGAATATCGCAAGAATTAAATAAAAGCGTCATTTTAGTGAAAAGATTTACCCTTGGACTGTTTAGTGTCTTTCTTTATCGAATAAAATCGTCATTTACCAAGTTTTACCTACGCTGTTATGGTTGTTGTTGTGACCCCAGGCTCATCCGAGCGTGAACCCGGTGGACTGCAAGCTGAAGTTGCTCTCCCGCTGCAGTTTACCATCCTCCTCTCAGGGAATAGGGAGGAAACCGAGGGACGTTCGTATAAGCAGGCAGTGGAGCAGCCCGGTTATATCGATACACGGAAATTTTACTTAATCGCTTCATAACGAAGACGCGTTTTAAAAAGTTGTTGGTGCTATCTGCAGACTTTTTTTTTTTTTCAATTCAGGAGACGCTTTTCGAATTAAGGGAGTAACATACAGTGTTTTAGCTCCTTCTACCACCAGAAGTCATTCCAAAACGCAATCAGATCGGCTGGTGGTAGCAGGAATAAAATGCAAATGTAGGTCATCGGACAGAAAGAATTATTTTAACCGCTTCGGCAACGTTTCTCTGGCAGAAATACTTTGTCCGGAAAGGGCTGGAACAAATATGAGAAAAGCGCTATCCTGCTGAAAGGGGGGAACTTGAGCCTAGAAATATGGGAGTACTAACGAATGGTAACTACATGATCACTAATTTTACAGTACTAACTGCTTGAGCATTTTAATTAACAAGGATATTACTAAGATACTGTAACACAACCATTTTTGTAGCTGTTACCTATCGGAACACTCGTTATCAAAAGTAACATAGAGTAACTACATCACTGTTTTTGTAACATTAACCCCTTTACAGAGTAGTTATCATGAAGAACTGAGAAAGGAAACAGTACTTTTTATTCTTTTCTTTTCTTTTTTCTTCTTTTAAACTAGCCACTTTGTGAATCCTCTACCACAAAGTAATGAAACAACATCCTTAATTTTGCATCAGTAGCCAGTTGAACTTGGTAATTATCAGAGTGAAGTAACGATTGGTAACAGGAGCATTGCCATTTTTATAACACTAACTGCCTGAGTATTTTAATTTTTAGGAAATAACAAATAATAACCAGACTACACCAATCTTGTCGCGCTACATTTTTGTGCCTGTATTCTCGTGGGATTAGGAGGCTCCCTGACATAGTTTCCTAACCGATTGATTTTGGTTATTACACCTTATTACCCTTTTCCGTTTTATATCGATCCTTCTAATCTCGCCATAGCCTGCATAAATACTGCACGTGAGAAATGGATTCTAACCAACCATACACAAAAATGAATCGATAAGGAAGAGGTGCTAGAGAGCTTCCTTAACCAACTGGATTACGGTCCTTGAACATCATAGTTTTCAAGAACCAGTACATGTTAAGTACACACATATACTTATCAACACTTCTTTTACTCTAACCTGGCCCAGAATTTGGTCCTTTTGCAGGTTATATCACAAGGGTAGTGACAGAAAAAGGTAATACTCAGCTCTACACCCTTGCCACAGCTCCTTTTTTTGATAAGCCTCCTATTCTAATGTTAATTTCTTGTAACAACTCTGCATTCAAGGGGGAGGGATGGCAATTTTAGGCCAAGCTAGAGTAGAAGGGGTATAGCAGCAACTATTTTAACATTCTGGTTATCAAGACGTAAAAAATGGTAACATCCTCATCGTCAGTTCTGTAGCAGCAAACTATCTGAACATCCTACTTATCAAGGAAGTGTACTGATTAGCACCTACACCATTACCTTTTTTTGTAGCACTATCTGATCATTTGAATTTTGAAGTAACGAAGGGTAACTAATCTTTAACATCATATTTATCAAGTAATAACGAATCGTAACGTCACTGCCAGCTCTGTAGTAGTGTCTGAACATTTCATTTATTGAGGAGAATAACTTAAAAGCTTCTACTTGACCATTTATGTAGCCCTAATCATCTGAACACTAAGGCTATAGAGGAGAAATTAAGAATGGTAATATCAGTATTATATTAGCACTGGCCATCAGAACATTGTATTTATCAAGGTTTATCTGCGTTTATCATACCACCACAAATGGCATCTCCCTGTCCTGTAAGCTACTCACCCTCGTCCTGAACTTAGAATGTGAGCAGGGGCATAAAATTATTGCAGACCATGATAAGATTACGTACAGTACATAAAATCGTTATCTTTCACGGAAGTAGTCACGCCACCTCAGACACACAAACGCCTCTGCTCCAACCTCTGTTTACTGATGACAACAAGCTTGTCAAGTTGTTTACATAAGTCGTGTCTGCATAACCTTAAGTCACATCCTCTTCACCTGGCACAATCATCGGGACGACAGTCACAATGGCATTGACTAGTTGCAATGATTTTTGAGATATATCAACTTAGGTACTTCGCAGTGTGTGATGGGTTGGAAGGGCGGAGAGGATTAGGCAGGATGGACTGGGAACAGGAGAGATTCCTAGGGGTGAAGAGTTTACTGGAATTAAGAGTTTTTCTACTTGTAGTTGCACCAGAATTACATCACTTCACTCGTGGCTTAATTGGAAAATCACTGTATCTTTCATGGTATATCCATTAGGCTTTTTTTGTGTGTGTGTGTGGAAAAACAGACGGAAAAATAAGTAAGAAACAAGAAGCGGTGCCAAGGCAAAGCATACCCGTACCCGGCGGTCATTTTTAGGGCTAACGTATAAACACAACAGGATATCTAGTCAAAGATGTCACATATCAGATTTGGAGTAAATCTGGTGAAAATTGACGATTTTATGCCCATCTGAAATTTTAGGCCCGACCTACCTGACAATGACCCCCCCCTACCGCTAACTGGGGGGACACCCCTGATGTAATGAGGCATGTTGCAGGATGCAGATTAGAAAGATGCACCTTTAGGTTTTGGTTTCATGTAAATATGACGAATTTGAAAAGAATTATGGCGGAAAAAGGATTTTTTGTTTTACATTGTTTGTGCCTGCAGCCTGGGGCTTGTCCCAATTTGGCCCAAAACGTAATCAGGTGATCAGAAGACCATAGCCCATCATCCATGTAATTATAGTCAAAATCGCACCAGTAGTTTTCGTGTAACAACGTTGTTACAGACAGACAGACAGACAAACCGAGTGAAAACGATACCCGTTCCCGAGCCCCTCCGGCACGGAGGCGGGTAACAGACTCTGTCCAACTTCAGTACTGGAGATAATAACCAGACGGCATATAATATCCAAGAGAGAAACAGCACTAGCACTTAAGCAGCACTAAGCACTACAACATAGACAGCACTAGCAAGAGCCACAAGCACAAGCATCCAAACAGACCCAGACACCACCACACCGGCAGCATGAACACCCAACACAGAAGCAACACTAATCATCCAAATAGCATTAACACTCAAAAGAGAAGCAGCACTAACAATCGAACAGCATACACAAACACCAGAAAACAGCACTAACACTCAGACAATACCAAGCATCACAACACAGACAACAGTGCTAACTAGCAGAGAAGCAACCATAACACTCAAAGAGCCTTATCAGCCTCCACAATTTGCCACCACAGACAACCAGACAACATTACAAACAAACCACTTACCCGGTACCTTAAATATGAGGCAACAATAATAAACACGCAACCAAGCGAGGAATAAGAACAATCTAGCAACATAAACAACCCACCATCAGCATATTTTTTTTTTTTTTTTTTTAAATTGTGTTCGACTCTGGGCATAGGCTTCACAGCCTGCTCTCAAGGCCCAGTAGTCCTCCTACATACCATACACCTCTACATGTCACCACTTCGGCGCTAACACCCACCGTCCATATTGAATACATGCTAGGGCTGTCTCATACAGGACTGGTTTGTTGGTATTAGCGGGGGTATTTTTACGACATGTTGGCGGGTCTTCTGGTAGATCAGTAAAGTCTGATTTTAGGAAATTCAAATCCTTAAACTGTTCCCTGCCCCAGCCGGGATTTGAACTTGGGTCCGGTAGGACTGCAGGCCACCTCTCTACCGATCGAGCCACCGCCTAATTGCTATCTCACCATCCTGAATGCTGTAGCAGAAGATTAACACAAGTACATGGTGCTACTCATCAAGCTCAGCTGTGGAATGGTTGTAGTTCCTCAGTATTGTTTTATTCAGTAACAGAAGATTGACACAAGACAATGATATTATTGGTGAAGAAGTGCTCTGCGAAGGATGCAGAGCCACAGTATTGTCTCATTTTGTGAGGGGCATTCACTGGAGCACATCTCTCCGACAAGGGAAACGTAATTTCCAAACCACTCTTTATAATGGGTTAAGTTTTCTCATCATTGATTAGTGTTTCACAAAAAATGTTTTCCGGACCCAGAATCTGTAATATGATCAGGATCGGTCCAAAAAGTTAGTCGATTGTCCTCTGGGACATGGACATTCTACCCACCAAAACTGGTCCAGGTCTTTCTTTTAGTTTTTGAGTAATTCTGCTAACAGACAAACAAGCTAAAAATAAACAAACAAACAGGGGTGAAAACATACTCTCCTTGTCGGAGAGAACAAGTTATTAACACTAGAATATCTACAGATAAGCGTTAGTGAATGGATATAGAGTCTAATGCCTTATCCTGCCGATGAACCACGGGAAACAAGCTGCATAATGAGGAAAATCTCCGTCAAATGCAGGTGGATGAACTGTAACAAGCCTAGTAACAACGCACCAGCACTAACAACCTTAACAACGCGGCAGCACTAACAACGAGCTCCCCTGCCTGCCTTCCTGCCTGCCGTCCCTCTCCAAGAGTTAGGCTAACAAGTCCTGAGGCTAGGTCAACAGAGGAGAGGTGTGGCGGCAGGGGCTTAGTTAGGCACCAGAGCAGGGCACGGGGAAGAAGGGGAGAGGAGACCAGCAAAGGAGAGGAGAGGAGAGGAGGAAAGAGCAGGGAGGAGAGATGGGAGGAGAGGAAAGAGGAGGAGGGGAGAGGGGAAGAGAGAGAAGAAAGGGGAGGAAAGGCGAGGAGAGAAGAGGAAAGGAGAGGAGTGAGGACGAGATGAGATGAGAGGAGAATATACTCATAAATGGAAAGGAAAATAAATGAACAGGAAAGGAGAGGTGAGCGGGGGAAAGCAAGCAGAATACAGCTGGGAAAAACAATAACTGAAAAGGAGAGAATAGGAGGCGAGAAGATGAGAGAGAAAAACAAAAGATAGGACAGAAATCGAGCAGAGATGAGAGATGAGAGGAAAATAGAGGTGACAAGAACATAGGAAAGGAAAGTAAATGAACAGCAGATGTGAGAATGCAACACAGCTGGGTAGGAGAATTGGGAAAGAGAATATGAAAGAAGGGAAAGGAGGCGAGAAGAAGCCAGGACAGGAAGGGGGAAGAAGCAAAACAATGGGGAAGAGAAAATTATGACAAAGACGAGAGAAGGGGAAGGGACGTAACCGGAGGAAAGGTATGTGGTGTTTAGAACGAAGGAGGGGGAGGAGGAGGAGTGAAAGGGCAAGTGAGTGTGACTGACAGAGGAATTGGAGGAGAGGGGAATTGAGTTGGGGAGAGAGGATTATGGGAGGGGAGGGGAAGAGAGTGGGGAGGAAGAGAAGGTAATTGGGGAGAGAGGATTAAGAGAGAGAAAGAAGGATAGTGAAGGAGAAATGGGGAAAAAAGGGAACCACGGCGAAGGTGAGTAAAGGGAATGGAGGGGCGTGGGAAGACAACACTGGAGTGGAGAAACGAAAGAATGAGTGTAAGGGGGGAGGAAAAATACTAGGAAGAACGGAAAAGTTAGACAATAGGCGAAGAGAGCAAGTACATTATGTCAGTAGGGGGTCTGATACTGAGAGGAGAAAAGGCAGTATGTGTGAGAGGGAAGGAGGATGGGTGCAGTATACCAGGTGAAGGAGAGATGGAGAGGAGAGGGAGTGTGGAAAGGTAAGGGTTTCATTATACTCTAACCTCACCTAATATTGCCATTCACGATCATGACTGTTTAGTTGCAACAGGAGATTAACACTAGAGCACAGCGCTAGTCACGAAGAAGTACTGTGGAAGGGACACAGGGACATAGTCTGCCACTGAGTTACAGGAAACAAACTTCAGAGAATGCAAACCTCCGCCAAGGTAAGATGGACGAATCATAGGGATGAGGGGGATGAGAGGGGAGGGAAAGGAGGAAAGGAGAATAGTAGGGCTGCAATGTAGATAAAGGCGAAGTTGAGAGTGATATGCGAGATTAAAAAAAGGGGAAGGAATGTCAAAGGAATGCGGAGAGAAGAGAGAGGAAACATGAAGTAGAGATGGAAGAAAAGCATTGAGGAAGGACAGGTGAGGCTTAGAAGAAAAGATGAGGGATGAAGTAGGAAGAGCAATGTAAGAGTTAAGAGATACGTGGAGAGACAGGAAAAGAGAATGATAAGGAGAAGAGTTGGAGATGGGTGACAAGCAAAGGGGGGGAATGGGTTTGAATGAAGGTGAAGCCTGGAAGAATGCTGTGACAGGTGAAAAGGGAACAGAAATGTGAGAGGGGAGGGGAACGTGAAAATGTCTTGGGTGAGAAGTGATAAAAATGAGAGGCATATAGAAGTATGAAAGCTGAGAAATGAACGGAAGTGTGAAAGCTGAGAAGTGTATGTGAGTGGTGGGAAGCATATATATATATATATATATATATATATATATATATATATGTAAAATATGTCCGACTCTGGGCATAGGCTCCACAGCCTACTCCCAATGCCCAGTAGCCCTCCTACATACCATACACCTCTGCATGTCACCACTTCGGCGCTAACACACACCGTCCATATTGAATACATGCTAGGGCTGTCTCTTATAGGACTGGTGTATTGGTATTAGCGGTAGTATTCTTACGACATGTCGGCGGGTCTACTGTGTCCGGTAGGACTACAAGCCACCTCTCTGCGGATTAAGCCACAAGTGTGAGAGGTGTGAACTGTATGGAAGTGTGTGGAGTGAGAGGTGGATGGAGGTTTGAAAGGTGAGAAGTGCATAGAAGTGTCAGAGGTGAAAAGTGTACAGAAATGTGAGAGGTGAGAAAAGTTAATTGTGTATAGAGTGGAAAAAATATGATTGGTAATTCGAAGTGTGAAAGAGGCCAGTGATGAAGAGAAAGAGAAGCAGCATGAAAAGGAAACTGTGGGTGAGAGAAGGAATACATAATGGTATTAAGTGGAATGGGAGAGGAAAAGTGTGGAAAAGGAGAGCATGAATAAAATGTAAAAGGGGACATGAGTGAGGAATAACAATAGGAGAGCGAACGAGAATGGATGAGACATAACGATGGGAAATAATGCAGAAGTAGAAATGAGTGAGGATGAAAGAGAAGAAAAAGAGAGAAGAGAAGGGAATGGAAGAGACGGGATGGGAAGGGAGTGGAGGCATTGTGTAGTGTGTCGGACAAGGGAAAGGAAATGGGAAGGAAAGGGAGGGGAAGAGAAAGGGAAGGGAAGGGGAAAGATTAAAAGTAATGTGGTAGAAAAGGGAAGCGAATAGAGAGGGAGAGGAATGCGGGGGGGGGGGGAATGAGTTGTGTGTCGGAGGAAGGGAAGGAAATAGAAGAAAAGAAGGAGGACATGGAAAGGAAAAGTAGAGAGAGGAAAGGGGAAATGTAATATGCCTGAGAAAATGAAGGGAAGAGAAGGGAAGGGCAGGAGAGAGAGAGAGAGAGATGAAATGTGGCTTACCAGAGGAAAGATAGGGAAGATATGAGAGGGGAGGAAGGGAAGGTAGGATAAGAGGAGGGAGGAGGGAAAGGAGGCCGAGTTAGGGAGGGAGGGAAGGGAGGACAAGAGTAGGGGAGGGAGGGAATGGAGGATATGAGGAGGGGAGAGAGGGAAGGTAAGAGGAAGAGAGGGAGGGAATGGAGGACAAGAGGAGGGAAGAGAGGGAAGTGAAGATATGAGGAAGGCAGGGAGGGAGAGAAGACAAGAGGATGGAAGGGAGGGAAGGGAGAACAAGCGGAGAGGAGAGAGGGAAGGTGCAATGTGGTTATCGTATTGGAGGGAAGGTGTGTAAGTGGGGGATAGTGTTTTCCTTCAATACGGTAACTGCTTCGCAAACACCTCCTCTCCTGTTTACATCCATACTCCAGGCAGTTCACGTTATAGGCCAGAGTCGAATTCCGTAACGCCACATATTTTCCTTGCAGTTGGTGGTGTTCGGTGGAGTGAAGTAGAAGTGGTGACAGTATTTATAGCCCCAGGTTCATCTGAAATGTGAACCCGTGAACTGCCGACTGAACCTGCTATTCTTCCACAGTCCACCATCCTTCGTTCTGGGGTAGGGAGGGAGTTCAGAGACGTTTGTATAATCAGACAGAGGAACTGCTCGCTTATATCAGTGCCACCACATGAAGGTGTCCCTCTCCAGTACCTGGAGTATGGACTTTAAAGGTAGCTATCAAACTAGCATATTGACTTAAAAGGTATCAAAGAAATCTTAAATGGAACTCTTTCTGTTATTTACTGAAGAATTAAAAAAATGAAAAAGAAAAAAGACTGGAAGAAGCCAGCATATATTACGATGACTTGCAGTATCAACCCCTAGACTATCGTGACATTTGGAAGTTATGTATTCACTCTTTTTGTCTGTATGTTTGTTTGTCTATCTCAGAAATTATTGGTAGATATTAATGAAGTTTTGTGGATATGTGGGTCGTGGGCCAAAGAAGAAGTGATTAAAATATGGTCTGAGTTATCTGGTATAGGCGTTGGCGGAGGTATGCGCTTTCTGAGAGCTGTGTTTATCGTTCTTGCTGGCTTGAGATGTCTTTAATCGGATTACGAGATATTTTCCTTACTTCAGGAGACTTCATTGAAAACTTTATGGCTAGTGCTCCTTCTTAGGTTGAATAAAATTGTCTGGTGGTAGTAAAAATAGACTACAGAAGACGTACTCTTAGTGCAAGGCTTAAATTCAATCTCGTCATCGTTCCTACACTGCCAGTCTAATGCCTACATCTATAAATAAACGTGCCTGGATTGACCTACATCAGCACGATACTCATTCCATGGATCAAAGTCACACAAGAGAACACTATCAAAGCTTCCACGGGTATGCCCATTAACTTAAAAGATAACCTTAAACGCGCGTACGCACGCACGCACACGCACACACACACACACACACACACACACACACACACACACACACACACACACACACACACACACACACACACACACACACACACACACACACACACACACACACACAACGTCTTCCACACGCAATTCTCCCCCACACACAAACACACAAATCCCTTACACACAAGCCCCAAACACACACACAAGCAGCACGGCACAGCAGAGCGTAAACCTATAATCACACTGTAAACGTAATGGCCACTTTAAAAATAGAATTCTGTATTGGTTGGGCGCAGGTTTTTTAGGTTGAGTGTGTGTGTGTTGTGTTTGAACTGCGTGGGCAACCTGAGGATATCCCTTAATGCGGTAGATAAGAGCAAGATTAAGCCCTGTTATTAATGAGAGAGAGAGAGAGAGAGAGAGAGAGAGAGAGAGAGAGAGAGAGAGAGAGAGAGAGAGAATATAATGCACAAGAGAGACAGAGAGGGAAAGAAGTAGAGAGAAAAGACTGGAAGGAAACAGTAAATAGATAAGAGCAGTGTTATCAGTATTACTAATTAGAATGACGGTGAGGGGGGGAGACAGGGGAGAGGAGTATTTGATAGAAGATAAACAGACAAGGAAGAGGAAGACAAATAGAGTGGATGGAAAGTAAATAACGTTGCTAATGAGAGGGATAGTGTGGGTGGGAAAGAAAAAGATACGGTACGAGAGAGAGAGAGAGAGAGAGAGAGAGAGAGAGAGAGAGAGAGAGAGAGAGAGAGAGAGAGAAGGCTGAAGAGGAATACAGGAAATGGATGAAAGGCAGATAAGAGCTGGATTACCCCGCAATATCACTAATGAGAATGATCGTGGGGGTGGGGCAAGAGAGAGAGAGAGAGAGAAGAAAACAAAGAAAGCAGAGTACCAATAAACAGATATATAAGAAACAGAGATGGACGATAAGAGAAAGTTAATGTTGGATAAGAACGACAGAGAAAAAGGAAGTCATTTGGATAGATATTAATAGGGAAGTAAGCATATGCAAACGATTAGCATGAAGCAGGATTACCAATGAGAAGGATGGTGGAGAGAATGGGGGGTGGAAGACAAGGAGGAAGAAATGTAGATGGGTGCGAGGAACAGAGGCAGTTGACTGAGAGCAATATTAGAGGTGTATTAGGAATGTTAAGATCTTCGGTCTTGGTGTCATGGAGCGACTCAAAAGACGGAAGAGAATTGCTGACGAGAAAGAGCTAAAGTATAGAAGAAGGAAAAATAGAAATCGACTGTTAATAGCAAGGCAGAGAAAGAGAGAGAGAGAGAGAGAGAGAGAGAGAGAGAGAGAGAGAGAGAGTGAGAGAGAGAGAGGAAGTTGAGGAGAATGAGAAGGACGAGAAGCAAACGACGGGTGGGAGTTGAGAGGAAACGGAGTATGAAGATAAAAGGTAGAAAATAAATAGACGAGTAAGAGTATAGGAGGCTAAGAGACGACTCCCGAAGACTTTGATAATCGACTTGCTTTCACCTGAAGGAACTGTGCAATGCCTTAACAGGAATGAAGAGTCACTTAGTGTTGGGTGGGTGAAAAAGGATGAGCCTAAGTTATGGAGAATTGAGTCTCATTGGTAAGCAGTCATATAACTCTCTGATCTGACGCACCTGGCCATTAACTGAGCTGGAAAGGGTTAGGAGATTTCGTCATCTAATAACAGCAACAGTAGTAGGAAAATCAGCATAACAAAACAAAAACAACAACAGCAACAATGATAATAAAAATAATAACAATAATGATAATAATAATAATAATAATAATAATATTATTATTATTATTATTATTAGTAGTAGTAGTAGTAGTAGTAGAAGTAGTAGTAATAATAATAATAATAATGATAAAGGTACAGTAAAATCGTTTCTAATCTATACGAACAGGGGATGTCTTACTTAAGCTGAATAAACTATCTGACGCAAGCTGGAATAAAACATAGACAAACCAGATATGAAGGGGTTAAGTAAAATATTGTATACCGGTACGTACAGCGATACCGTACTTGTCTGCATCCTGAAGCCTGAGCGAGAAAACCAGTCAGCAGGGTTTGTAGTGAAGAGCCTCGTGCCTGTTTAATCCGGCAGGTGGCGTCAGACGATTAGGGTCACAGCTTAACCCAGGCCAGTAATAACGTGGTATCAGCAGCGGCCACTGAGGCTGAGCCAGTAGATACAGCAGCAGCAGCAGCAATCTCGTAATCACGCCTCGGGGGTAATCGCTACACCTTCACCTTAGGCCGCCCTGATAATTACAGTACTCATTAAGGTGGGGTCTATACCTCCACGCCTGGCTGGGATCAGTCATGTTGCGGTTTGGGTAAATGAATCTTCACTGCCATGAGATCTCTAACAGTGGTTTTGGTGACGTGAAAACAGGGTCTTTATTTTTTTAGTTGATCATTAATTTTTTCATCAGTACTTGGGAATTAACTAAAATAACTACGTGGAGTTATTACCAACTCAAAGGTAGTTTTGGTCAACTCGGGAAAATATCGGAATTAGGTTTTTACCAACTCAGATAATTATGGGCATCATCATTAATAACCATTAGACAGATCTGAATATCTCGGCAATTATGAAGTGAAACGGGGGTGGGGATGGGGTGTTGACTCTCACAAGTTGGCACATCCCTGATGATAGATGTCCCTAAATTATCAAACTTGTTTGGTAACTACCTGCTTCTATATCTATATCAGTCCATATTAGATACATTGCACGCTCGGACATTTTCTTAGGATTAAAGACATAGAATTAACTCTTCGAATGCTGGCGAGGCTCTAACATCGAAGGGTTGCACTGACATTGCTTGTGTGTGTGTGTACATCTGTATAAGGCCATCAGCAGAACTGACTGGGTACGAATGCATGTTAGCATTTGAAAGGACATACGCCCATCACCCATTGTAAATGTCCACCACGGTTATGGTTCGAACCCTAGTCTCGAGGCGTTTACTAATGGAGCCACGACAGCTCCTCGTCTGATAGCAGTAAGAATAAACTAGACATATCATACTGAAGGAGTTGACTGACATTGTTCCTCTTTCACTAAATGAGGTTTCCCTGAAGAAATCTTCTGGAGGTATTAGAAATAAAATGCAGTAAGAAGGAACACTCATTGAGTGCAATACAAGCGCCAACGAGTAGACTTTAGTGCCGAGCATTTGATTTTGCTCAGTGACCTCGTCCGCTGACCGACTGCTCAGAAAATTGTTCTCTTCTTGCCTGAGCCTTTACTTTTCCACCAAGTTGAGCCAAATCAAATCAGCTCTGTTTGAGTTGACTTCGACCAGTGGCCTTGGCTTTTGACCTCTCCCAGTGACCTTGATCCTTGACTGATTGTTTTCAGGATTGAATATCATTGTCCTTGACAAAACTTGAGCCCCTCCACAAAGTCTGGTCTGAATCAAATAAAAGCTGTTTAACTTGACCTTGTTGTATGACCTTGACCTTCCTCCCTTTGTTCTAAAAACTAATTTCATAGTCAGTGCCGTGGCTGATCCGTTATACTTTCACCAAGATTGGTCTGCATCGGATAAACAGTGTTAAGGTTCATTGCTACTGTATGTCAAACGCTAACCTCGCTCTGTGACCTTGACCTATGATCTCTGTTCTCAAAAACATAGGTCAGTTACTTGGTTGGCCCTCAACCCTTCAGTCAAGTAGGGCTAAAATTGGAAAAAAACTATTGTGAGTTATTTTACACACACACACACACACACACACACACACACACACACACACACACACACACACACACACACACACACACACACACACACACACACACACACACACACACACACACACACCAGTCAAATCAATATCCGCTCTCTCATCGCGAACGCGGGAATAAAAATGTCATCACGTTGATTGAGTTATGGAAGACTGTTTTTAAATGCTCCATTAAGTATGTGCCCTTCCCAAGCTGAATAAAATCGTCTGGCGGCTGGAATGAAATGGATAAAGTGTGGAGTAGGAGGATTTACCATGACCCTTCAACACCATGACGTCAATTTCATTTTATTCTTGCACTCTCTGGACGATTTTATTCAACTTAACAGACATGAACTGGAGGGAGTGAATATAGATATACCCCTTCATTAACAGGGGACTCTCCCAAGCTGAATAGAATAGTCAGGAGGCAAAAAGAATAACGCAGAAAACGCCTCCTTTAGCTGAAGAGGTTAGTGGTTTGTACTGGTGCCATTCCCCCCCCCGTCTCTCTCTCTCTCTCTCTCTCTCTTTCTCTCTCACTATTTTTACCATTTTTCTGTTGATCAGTTGCCCCACATTTCTCGTATAGCTATTATATTCTCCACTGTTATAGCGCACTACTTCCTTGTTCATATTAATTACGAGCGAGGGCGAGTCTCCTCAAGTTGTGGCATTTTCTCACAAATGAACAGCCCGACCCGGCCCTGCCCAACCCGGCCCTGCCCAACCCGGCCCGACCGTAACGCTTTTGAGAAAATTATATCTCAGCAACCACACGGCTGATCACTGCGTGGGTTGCACCATAGAGGTAGGAGTAGGTAGAGGCGGCATAAGGGATTAACCACGGGTAGGTCAGAGTGAGACCGACAGACCTGACTCGACCAACATGGCGGCGACCCCTTTGACAGCTGTCTGACTTGGTTCTGCTGACCAGGCGAGAGTGTTTTCTTAGTTGCAAACAGAAAAAATGAGGAAGAAAGTAGGTTATGAATGGAAGGAGAAAAGAAAGTAGTTAATGAATGAAAAAAAAGGAAGCATTTAAGAACATATGGTAAAATGAAGGATGGAAGACAGATAGATGATTTAAAATAATATACATCAGCACATTATGCAAAAAGTTTATATCTATTATTCTTTATAATATTCAGCTTGACTTTACTAACTCCAGTCATATACATAATGTACACTTACAAACTATAATTCACTCTAAAGATACTCACCGGTGAAATGTAATGGATGAGTCAGATTTCTTATCTCCTCTTTTTTTACACCCAAATTCGGCACAGGTGGTGGGCATTTTTGGAGTCTTAGGTTATTTGATGGTGAGTTACAACTTAGGACAGAACGTCTCACACCCACAGCTGAACTACAACTAAAACCAGAGGTAGAATGAAGTCTACTTTGTTTCTGGCATTTTCACTGAGGAATACCAGGTGGACACACAGCTGGAGGTATTAAAGGCTTAATAATCTCATGGCCACACCCACGGAGGTAGGATTAGGACTGTTACCTCTATCGGCACAGCCATAGAGGTAGGAGTGCACAGCAATCTTCTTCAAGTCAGGTAGGTGTTGCCGTGACCTCTTGACTTGACCAATATGGCCGTTTGACAGTTCTCTGGCTTCACCGGAGCCTTCTCACGCCGACTCTACCCTAATCCTACCTCTATGGGTTGCACCATATGATAGTCCAATTCTTTAAGATTTGTTTTTGACAGGTTTCATCACACCCAGGCGGTGCACGTGGCACGTGACACGGCCCAAGTGCAGTATGTCGAAAATCTTCAAAAGAGGGCCACAGGCCAGACAGTTTGTCGTAAAGGCATGAAACTTGGTAGGTAGATAGCCATCAGTATACTGTAGGCATCCCCGGGGTGTAAGGAGATATTTCAGCGCTTTCGGATTTAAGTGGCCTCGCTCTACCTCGCGGACAAAGGCGTTTGACTGGTGTCAATTGACAGATTGGAAGATAGAAAGAGAAATAGAAAGATTGATGCACCGATACATTGATACATAGACATAAAACTACTTGCCTGTTATCTGTGTACCTATCTCTCCACTAGTCTCTCTGTCATCTATCTGTCTGTCGGTCTGTGTCGGTTAGTACATTCAGGTGTGTTGCCTTGGTCTCTTTCAGCACACCCTCCTTCCCTCTCTTCCTCTCACCCTCTTGCCCTCCCTCCCTCTCACCCTCCATCCCTCTCTTCCCTTCCTCTCCTTATCTCATCCCTAATATTTTTTTTATCATATTTATCTTTATCTCCTTCATCCGGCTGTCAGTCTCTGCCCATTATTTTTTCACCATTTCTTGTTTTCGTTATCTTCTGTTTCTGTTTTTCTCCATTGTCCTGGTAATCGACAAGTGTCTCTCTCTCTCTCTCTCTCTCTCTCTCTCTCTCTATCCTCTTCCGCCTCTGCTTTTTTCTTTCTTCCTCCTTATCTTCCTCCCCCTCTCCTACCCCAACCCCAGCTATCATTTTCATTAGTAACAGCGGGTAATCTTCCTCTTATCTCGCTTTATCCATTTGTTTGCATTCCTCTCACCCTTGTACTTCTCCCTCTTCTTTTTCTTTTTCATTCACCTCCTCCTACATATCCCTGACATCGTGTTTTTTTAATATTGGGAAGACTGAGTAATTATGCACCTTTTTTTTTTTACGTTTATATATCTTCTACTGTATGTTCTTCACGTTTTCCCTTTTTTTTTTTCACTTTCTTTCAACTACTAACTCATTCTTACTTTATTTTTCCTTCTCTCCCCCCTCCCCCACCTCCTCAGTTTCCCTTCCCATATTCATTTTCCTTCTTTTATGTTTTGTTTTTCATTGTCCTAAATATCCATTCTGTCTACCGAGGGCTTCGCGAGATTTTTAAGAAAGGAATTACGATTACTGATGACTTGATGGGTATATTATGAGGGAAACCATATCCTCCCAGAAAGTCACCAGGTAAATTTGGTCCTAGACTGTTGAAAATTGGACCAGGTTGATACACTTTTTTATATATATATAGAATGACCTCGTGAAGTTTTAAATTGTTTTGCGGGACATTCTTTAAATCTCTTGTGCCTTATCGTTCTCCCCTCACTTTATCCTAATGTCTTACTCATTAATAATATTGGGAGTAATAATCTTCGTATCCATGCATTTATTTTCACTTCATTATTATTGTGTGTGTGTGTGTGTGTGTGTGTGTGTGTGTGTGTGTGTGTGTGTGTGTGTGTGTGTGTGAAGGATTAAGAGGGAGTATAATTCAAGATAAGTTACGAAAAAGTGAGGGACACAAGTTGAAAAAAAAAGAATTAGATGAGTAAGATAATACAGAAAAGGAAAAGAGGTTGATGAATGACACAAGAAGGGTTACATCAATATTACTAAAGAGAAGGATGCTGAGGATGTGGCTTGTAGATGACGTGAAGGAACATAAAATGGAAAAAGAATAATAAATAGTTGGGCAAAATAAGACAGTACTGCACCCTGTTCATTGCACTTCTTCGCGACTAACACATTTTACTGCAACTTTTTTTTTTTTTAATTACAGACACAGTATTACGAGCCTACATCCTCTCCATAGCACTTCTTTGTGGCTTGTACAGTATCTTATTCTTGTGTTAATCTCTTTCTAAAGTTCAGTATTCAGGATGGAAAAATGGTACTTTTAATGGAGACAAAGTAGAGTTACGCCTACCTCCCTACAGCACTGCCATGGGCGCAGGCAGATGGGAGGGGGGGCAGGGGGCCAAGGTCCCCTTTTCACAGTGTATAAAGCCACTCATATATATATAAAGAAAATTAGACATATATGAATATATTATATTTCTGTTTCCTAATTCGATTATTAATGATTGATTCTTGAGTTGCTTCCCTTATTGTTTAAAACTTGACAGTTTTTTTTTTTATTAATCGACATAATGTCATAATGCTTTCTAAGCATGGGTAGTTTAGGAGGGACAACTGAAATTTAGGCCTCCCAGTAATAAATCCTGTCTGCGCCCTTGAACATTGTACCCAGACAGCTTCCACATCTCTACGTTCTTTAGAAATCTCTTTCCCACAAGCTACCCAGTTTTAACACTTTTAGTCCGATTATTTATCATTCACTTCAATTAAGCCACCATCAAGGGTTTTATTCTACTGTAGGATGGATGTATAGCTGCGAAGTGGTTACTGAAAGTTAAATTAACTTCTTCAGTTTGAAAAGTCTTTCCTAATCTGGATACAGTCGTCATGATATCGCAAGAATGTAACTAGAAATACGTCGTCAGATTGAATTCATTAATAAAATCCTACCTGACGATGAAAAGTACATGCACGTATATTTCGTAAATCTATAAAATAAATGAATAAAGAAATATAATGTTCACCATAATAACTGCGCCTGTATTTCAGTTTACCCCACCAGCACCACAACCATCTTGTCTCTCCATCTGTCCACAGCAACAGTTCCAGTTGCATGTCATGTCTCATCACAGACCAGTTACACAATCCTTATGCACCTTCTTCCCCAGCCCCACCGATTTACTCTCTTCAGTTTCTACCTTCATCTCTCCCCACGTACCCTCACTGTAAAACCCCATCACACCCCACTGCTCCTCAAGAACGCACCTACCGAGCATTGCCCCAACTTTCCAACCCCACCTTTGACCCTCCTCACCAGCGCACACCAGCAAACCTCACCCATCATCATACATCCAAATCCCACCACGATAATGCACCTCCCTAGTATTTCCCCCACCTATCTAACCACACCAGCTTCTAACTTCAATCCTCCTCACCAATCCCCACCTCAAAATCCCACCCCACGCGACACTTCCAAACCCCACTCCATCCTTCTCATCCGCGACGACATACCTACCAATCTTCACTCCAGCTATCCAACCTCATAAGTTTCTGGCCTCAACTGTCCCCACCAGACCAGGCCTCACAACTTCATACTACTCGTACACTACCAAACCCCTCCCACCCTCAGTCAAACTACTCACCAACCCTGTCCTTATTTCTAGCTTCAACTATCCTCACTAACCCACACCTGCAACTCTTATCCCTCAGCATTTCGAATCCCCACCCTACCCCATCCATAAAACCACGACGAAACACCTACCAAGCATCAGCCCTGCCTCTCCAACCCCAGTCATATTTAACCTCCCCGCCACCTCAGTCTAGCCCAGCCCAGCCCAGCGTTATCTGTCTGCGTCCTATCAGCGAATTAGTACCGGGATTTTAGCCTGATGAGCGCGGGGGTGAGTTCATCAGGGCGGGGATTATGAGGCCAACCCGGCTTAAAAGGAATGGACTATGACCACGGCAGCCACAGACACATCCACAGACAGTCACAGATATCACACACACACACACACACACACACACACACACACACACACACACACACACACAGCCATAGAAATGAAGCCACACAGAGGACAAAGAGTACTCGACACAGACATAAAAAGTAGCGAGACAATCCTCAGAGAAAAAACGGACCATGGCCACCCAAGCTTATAAGGAATTGGCCATAAACACGGCAAGCTCAGATGATGTCGCATTTATGAGTTTTTCCTTTGTATTTTCCTTTCTTATGTAGATTAATTGATGGCACACTCAAAAGAGAGATTTTTTTTTCTCTTTTTATTTAGGGAAAGCGATGCAACGCTCGAAAAAGATTACTTTGTTTTTTTTTTAATCTTTTTACGAGTATGTATATAAAGTGCTGAAACTCAAAAGACAGATCAGTATTGTTTCATCTTTGCATTTAGCCAAGGGATGGAGTACTTGAAACGTGAATCGTTTACATGTCACTGTAATGGCATTGTAGAAATGTAATGTAAAAAAAATTATTACGAGACTTAAAACAGTTACTCTTTGAAATATGTAATGAGTGGGATAACTAAATGGACTTAACATCAAAGAGTAAAGGAAAGTTGACAAAGCGGGCAAGATATCGCACATAAACTTACAATCTTACTGCCAAAGCTGGCTATATGAAGGGGAAGGCATACCTTCAATTTTATATGGCATTACTGAAACATGACGAAAAAATACATTTGAACTTTCTTCCTCGCTGCCGATTGGAATGAAGTCAAACCATTTCCTATCCTCGCTGGGATTTTTAAATTGATTAACGTAACATATAAACAGTAATAATTCTGCAGTCATCATGGTCATATTATAAAGGCAGCCACTGATGAGGAATGATCGTTTCAGAAATCTCATTTTATACATTGAGTTATCATGACACCATGGACGCAGTGTAAAGCCAGTACACTTTATCCAAAAATGAAAAAGTATAAACAAAAAGAACTATTAAAAAAAAAATCAATTATGATTTAGTGACTCTCTCTCTCTCTCTCTCTCTCTCTCTCTCTCTATACACCGGTATATCTATCTATCTATCTATCTATCTATATGGAGTCTCTGTGGTACAGTGGTAAAGTGTGCGTTTTCGTACACTGAAGAACGAGGGTTCGCGCCCCGCCAGAGTAGTAAACTTTGAGAGTGTTCTTCTGGCCACAAACTGCATTGGCGGACACAAGGGGTGCTGTGGGTGAGCCAGTGTTGCATACTGTAAAGTATGCTAGCACCCAGTCGGCTTGCGCGGGCCGATTACACTTGGTTCACAGACCACACACACATCCAAAGCCACTCCAACATTACAATTACACATACAAGCACTTCTCACCTACATACAATCTCTACTAGACAGCCTAAGCCACTTGGTGAAGATACACTGGCTGTATTGTTTCCACTTCGGTTGGGATAGGCCGGTCCTGCAGTGGACACTCAAACGGCTGATGAGATAATATATATATGGAGCCTCCGTGGTACAGTGGTAAAGTGTGCGTTTTCGTACACTGAAGAACGAGGGTTCGCGCCCCGCCAGGGTAATAAACTTTGGGAGCGTTTTTCTGGCCACGTACTGCTTTGGGGGACATAAGGGTGCTGTGGTTGAACCAGTGTCGCATACTATAAAGTATGCTTGCACCCAGACGGCTTGCGCGGGTCGATTACACTTGGTTCACAGACTACACACATCCAAAGCCACTCCAGCACTACAGTTACACTTACAAGCACTTGTCACCCTACATACAATCTCTACCAGACAGCCTAAGCCACACGGTAGAGATACATTGGCTGTATCGTTCCCACTTCGGCAGGGATAGGCCGGTCCTGCAGTGGACACTCAAATATATATATATATGTATGTATCGTATAAACGAGTATATTGAATCCCAGAACTGCTGCGGGCGAGTGTTGATGGAAGGGCACTAGCCTACCGACCTCCTCCTATCGGCTCATTGTCATAGGTCTCAGCTGCGGAGTTCCTCCTTTATTAACTTTGAAATTGCCAAGTTCTGTCCAGTCCATTGGCCCTGGGCTCCCTTTCACACGTCTTGCGCCAAAAATATAGTCATCATCATCATCATCCAATCCTATGTCGCCCCACAGAAGACCGTAGGAACCTGGGCCTAGGAAAGTTGGTCCTGACATTTAAGATGAGAGTGACCAGCCTTTCTCATTCCTGAGTGACATTAGATGAACATTCAACCCCAACCATCCCTTGGATATAAACCTTCACAGGCACAATCCGATTGGAACGCAATAATTACCCACTAAACCACCAGGCGCCAAAATTTGGTTATATGGTTACCACCCAGCGTAGTAAATGGTTTCCTGGTGTACAGGAAACCATTTGGCTTGTCACTCAGTGTAGAGTCACCCACAGGCAGAAGGAAGAGGAAAGAATGAGGAAAGAAAGACCGAAGAGGGAGTGTATAGTTACCCGTAGGCAGAAGGACAAGGAAAGAATGAAGGAAAGGAAAACAGAAGAGGATGGTAGGAAAGAAGGACGGAGGAAAGGAAAGGGCAGACACCCGACAGCAGCACTACATCGAGTGAGTGGACGGTGAGCGCCCCCACCTACCACAAAAGTACACAAGAAAATTACCCTAAACTACATTGAACTGATATTACACAAAATTATGCTTCACTCAGATACACCCATATGTGTGCTAAGCACATTGTAGGTAAGCATGCACTCGGGCAAAGTAAAAAAACAATATGGAAAGCCTCGGATTAAAGCAGACAACCACATCCACTCATTGGATTCATAGTAAACTCAGTCGCAGTTACAGCCACGCATAAACAGTCACTTACCACCAAGCTTGCTTCTATACACTGTGGTCAAATATAGCCAACCAATCAAGGAACTTGTTTACGAAAAGCTAAAAGTGAAGGAGAGATGTATGTGGAGGGGGGACTGACGTAGAGTAATAAAGTGGCCGTCATTAATTGAGTGGTCGCCCTTCCTGTCTACTTCCTCATCCCTTTTATCTATTACTGTCATGCGGAGGGAGGGGAATCCAGGGAAATGGGGGGGGGAGAAGGGGGAGGGAGAAGGAAGGGCTGGGGGGAGGACGGAGATTAGGAAGTGAGGAGAAGAAAAGGAACGGGGATGAGAGGTAATGGAAGAAAAGAAAGGAGGAATGGGTTTGGAGGAAAAAGTGAACGAAAGGTAAAGGGAGAGGAGCAGGAAGGGTGGAGGGAAGAGGGGGGGGGAAATAGGTGAGGAGGGGAAAGGAGGAGGAATAAGGGAGCACGAGGAAATGGAGGAAAGAAAGGGGAGGAATGAGGCGAAGAGAGGGTAGGAAATCGGGAGGAGAAAGAGAGGGGAGAGGGAGAAGAGGGAAATAAAAGGGGAGAGGGGAAGAGAAGGGGGAGGAGAGGAAAAGGGGAAGGGTCAAGTAGAGGAAGAAGGACACTGGAAAAGAAGAAGAGAAGGGACGTTGGGGAGGAAGAGGAGGAGTATGGAAAAGAAAGAGAGGCGTGAGGGCGAGAGGAAGGAAAGGGATAGGGAGAAGGGAAAGGAGGAGGAAGGGGGGATGAGGGTAAGGAGAAAGAAAAAAAGACGGGAAAGAGAAAGAAACGGGATGATGATGATGATGATGATGATGATCATGATGATGATGATGATGATGATGATGATGAGGAGGAGGAGGAGGAGGAAGAAGAAGAAGAGGGTGAATAGAAGGATGAGGGAAAGGAGGAGACGGAGAGAGAGTGGAAAAAAAGACAAGAGAGAAGCAGAGAAAAGAAGAGGGAAGAGGAAGAAGAGAAGAACTAAGAAAGGCGAATGGAGAGCGGGAAGAGGAGTGAAGGGAACGGAAAAGAAGGGGGAAGGGAAGTAAAAGGAAAGAGATGGGAGAAGGGAGAGAGTGACAAAAACAGAAGCTAAGGGTAGTAGAGAAGGGGGAGAAGGGTGGGGATGGGGAATGGGGATGGAGTGAGAGGAAGAAGGACTGGGGAGGGGACAGGGGTGAGGGGAGGGGTGACAGAAGCTGGAATGAAGGATGGAGGGTCTGGAAACGAAAATGGAGAGAGATCATCTGACACGGGCAGGAAAGCACCTTACACAGGGAGGGGGCTGACGAGAGAGGAAGAGACGGGAGTGAGGGAAGGATGATGGAGAATGGAAGGAAGGAGTGGTGGAGAATGAAGGAGGGAGGGAGGGATGGAAGGGTAGTGGAGGAGGAAGAGGGTGATGGATATGGAAGGGCAGAGGGATGGAAATGGATGAAAGGTTGGATGATGAAAATATGGAGTGATGGAAATGGATGAAGGGAGTGGTATAGATGGAAGGAGGGAGATAAAAAGAAGAAGTGGTGGAGGAAGGGAAGGAGGTGACAGAGAGAGGGATAAAGAGAAGGTTGGTTGGAAAGATGGAGGAGGAAGAGAGAGGGACAATGAGATGGAAGAGACAGAAGGAAGAACATAAGAACATAAGAAGAGAGGATAACTGCAGTAGGCCGGTTGGCCCATGCTAGGCAGCTCCTAGAAGAGTAACTGAACTACTAGAATGAGATAAGGACAGCAAAGAAGAAGGCTCTCCCCCGCCCTCCAAACCCTCCAGCCGAAGCCGGCAGGAAAAAGTCAGAAAGAACACCACGCCGTATAGAAAAACTGGCGTGGACATTTTACAGGTAAGTGTGAAAGGAGAATAGAGACTATCATAGTTTAACCTGAAAGGAAAAATTTTTTGAATTAGTATTGGTTATAAGATTTTCTTTATTCTATATCCACCCCTTATTTGTCATATGCTTATCTAGCCTATGCTTGAAACTCTCAATGGAAGAGGCAGCAACTACTTTACTAGGTAGCTTATTCCATTCGTCTACTACTCTATTACCAAACCAATTTCTACCGATTTCCTTACTGAAACGGAATTTTTCTAGTTTGAAACCATTATTTCTAGTTCTATCCTGTATGCTCACTTTAAGTACCTTGCTAATATCTCCCTTATTTATACCATTCATCCACTTAAACACCTCAATTAAGTCTCCCCTTACTCTACGCCTCTCTAGCGAATGCAGACTTAGTCTTTTCAGTCTGTCTTCATATGACAGGTTCTGGACGTCATGTATCATTTTAGTCATTCTTCTCTGTACATTTTCTAACGAATTAATATCCATTCTATAGTAAGGACACCAGAATTGTACTGCGTAGTCTAAATGTGGCCTTACTAATGCTAGATAAAGTTTTAGTATTACTTTAGATGATCTATTGCTCACGCTTCTCGAAATAAATCCTAGGACCCTATTTGCTTTATTTCTCGCATTAATGCACTGTTGTCTAGGTTTAAGGTCGTAACTAATCATAACTCCTAGATCTCTCTCGCATTCCGATTTGCTAATTTCTTTGTTATCTAAGCTGTATTTAGTATCTCCAATGGTCTTGCCTACGTTAAGTACTTTACATTTTTCAACGTTAAATTCCATTTGCCAAGTTTTAGACCATTTGGACAATGTATCGAGGTCTTTCTGTAAGTTATGGCAATCGTCAGTCGAGTTAATGATACGCCCTATTTTTGTATCGTCGGCAAATTTGCTGATGCAGCTATTGACTCCTAAGTCTAGATCATTTATATATATGATAAATAATAAGGGACCGAGTACTGAACCCTGTGGTACACCGCTAGTTACTAATCCCCAGTCCGACTTAGTTCCATTTATTGATACTCTGCTTTCGTCCTTTCAGCCAGGATTCTATCCATTTTAAGATATCGCCGTCTATACCGTGTGCTCGAACCTTTCTAACTAACCTTTCGTGGTACCCTATCAAAAGCTTTACTAAAGTCCAGATAAATAACATCGTAAGCTTTATCGCTATCTACTGCCTCATAGACCTCCGAGTAGAATGACAACAAATTTGTGAGGCAGGATCGTCCTTGCCTGAATCCGTGCTGACTTTCGTTTATAAGATTAAATCTTTCTAAGTGTTCTCTAATCTTATTTGCCAAAATTGACTCTAACATTTTTCCTACTATTGACGTTAGACTTATCGGACGATAATTCGACGCAGCTGATTTATCACCCTTTTTAAAGATGGGCACTACGTTTGCGGTTTTCCACGCCTCTGGAACTTCTCTTGAACTTAAAGAGTCATTAAATAACGTTAAAAGTGGCTGACATAATTCTTCTTTGGTTTCTTTTATAATTTTTGCATATATATCGTCCGGACCTGGCGATTTTTGAGGTTTTAACTTATTAATTTATTAATTTCTTTCAACATGAATTTGGCGGAGGGAGGGAGGGAAAGGGGGCATGGAGATGACTGAGATAGAAGGAAATGGGTGGAAGAAGGAAGGAGAGGGATGGAAGGAAGGAAGGAAAGAAAGAGGGAGGAAGCGAAGGGGATAGAGAGAGGGAAGGAGAGAGGAAGGGAGAGAGGAGGGAAGGGGACAGAGGATGGAAGAGGGATAGAGGGAGGGAACGAGGGAGGGACGTGGATAGATGGAAAGGAGATAGGAGTAAGGAGGGAAGGCTGGAAAGGGGTTGAAGGAGGGAAGAAGGGCTAACAAAGAGAGCGAGAAGGAAGAGAAATAGTTAGGAGGGCTTGAGGGAAGGAAGAAGTATGGAGAAAAGGAGGGAGGAAGATGGGGAAGAAGAGGGATATAGATAGGGAAAGAGAGAAGGAAGAAGACAGCAAGAAGAGTTGGAGAAAAGGAAGGAGGGGTGATAGAGCGAGGTGAGCTGGAGGGAGGGAAGGAGGGGGATGGAGGAAAGGAAAAAAAGAGTGATGGAGGGAGGAAGGAATGATGGAGGTAGGAGGAAAGGGGGGGAGGGAGAGGAAAGACGGGACACCTCGAGGGGCCCATAATTCTCTCCCCAGAGGTCAGTCAGATAGCAAGGGCAAAAGACGGAAGGGGACGGGGAGGAGAGGGGAGGAAAGGAGAGGGGAGAGGAGGGAAAGGGAGGGGAGAGAGAAGGGAGAATGAAGGAGGGGAGGGGAGAGAGGGAGACAAGCAGGAGAGATGGGGGACGTAAGGGGAAGGACTGGGGAGAGGGAGAAAAAAGGGGGAGGGTAGAGAAGCGGATGGGAGGAGGGGAAAAGAGAGAGGTGGATGGGTGTGAACAAAAGGAAGAGAATAATAATAATAGTAATAATAATAATAATAATAATAATAATAATAGTAGTAGTAGTAGTAGTAGTAGTAGTAGCAGTAATAAAAAATAATAATAATAATGAGAGAGAGGGAGGGGAACAAGAAAGAAAGAGGGAAAGGGAAGACGAGAAAATGGACAAAACGAAAAAGAGGGAAAAAAGCAGTAGAAAAAAAGAGGAAGAAAGAGAGAAGAGTAGAGGGGTGCAGCGAACGTAGGAGGAGGAGGAAGATAAAGAATGGACGATGGAAAAATTGAATAAAAAGAGAAAGAATGAAAACTAGAATAAGACTTGAGAGGCAAGATGAGAAAGAGGAAGAGGAAAGATTGTAAGGAAAGGGAACATGAAAGACAGCAGAGAAAGAACGAACTGATAAAAGATGAAAAAAGGAAGGGGGACAGAGCAGGCTGTGAGGCAGACGAGAGGATGAAAAAATGTGGAAGGAGAGGCTGTAAGAAAAAGTATGGAAGAGAAGAGAGAAACAACAAATCAGAGACAGTGTAAGAACAATACGGACGAGTTCAAGAAAGATGAAAGACTGGCAGAAAAGTGAAAGACAGGAAGTAAAGGAGAAAAAAATGTACGAAGGAAAATATAATGAGCGGACAACAAAGGAGAAAACAACGAAGGAGGTACAAAAACGGAGAACAGACTAAGAAAGAAAGGAAGAGAAACGAAAGGAAACGGACGAGACAACAGGCAAAAGATAGCAGGAGGTAGAAAATGTGTTTGAAACAAGAAAATAAAGGAAGGTATACATGATCACCAATGTTCGAGCTGGAGTAAAATAAGTAATGTTACTTGGACCAGGAGAGGGTTAATGTGACAGTACTATAACTGCATAAAATCGTCTAGCGTGAAGGAGAGAGAGAGAGAGAGAGAGAGAGAGAGAGAGAGAGAGAGAGAGAGAGAGAGAGAGAGAGAGGTGGAGGTGGGGGAAGGGGGAAGAGGGGTAGGGAAAGGAGGATATACAGTATATATATATATATATATATATATATATATATATATATATATATATATATATATTTAGATAAAAGGCATTATGGTAAAAGAAAATGAAAAACAGAGGGAAGGAAGGAAGGAAGGAAGGATGGGAGGGAAAGGGAGGGGAAAGTGGTACTGAAGAAGGAAAAAAGACAAGAGGAAAGGGAAACGGAGATAGGCAAAGAAACGGGAGGGGGTTAAGAAAGAGGGAAAAGAATAGTGTGAAATGGTAGTACTCGGGAAAGGGGAGGTAAAGAAAGGGGAAGGAAAAGGAAGGGAGAAGGGACAGAAAGGGACGAGGAGGAGAGAAGAAAGAGATGGATGGGAGGGATGAAGAAGAGAAATGAGATGGAAGTAAGGAAAAAAGGAAGAAGAAAATGTGGTAAAGCCAGAGAAAGAGAGGGAGAGGTAAGCGAAAAGCGATTAGAAAAGGGAAAATAAATAGGGAAGGGGGCTAGGAAATAATAAAAATGGAAAGAGAGAGAAGGAGAAGTAAGGAAAGGTAAGGTAAGGTAAGGTAAGGTAGGACATAGAAAAAGAATTATGAAAAAAGAAGGAAGAAAATGGGAAACCAGGAGAGAGGAAGGTAAGGGTAAACTAATGATAAATGTGGGTAGCTCACGATATCATGTCTTAGGTATCTAGAGGGAGGGACGGGGACTCATTAGACGATACCCTAATGGAATATTCGGCCCTAGGGGAGGCAGTGGCGGGGGAGGAGGGGAGGGGTTAGGGGGAGGAGGGAAGGTATGAGGTAAAGGAGAGAGAGAGAGAGAGAGAGAGAGAGAGAGAGAGAGAGAGAGAGAGACAGACCAGACAGACAGACAGACAGACAGAGACAGACAGACAGACAGACAGAGTTTTGTGAGTGTGTGTGTGTGTGTGTGTGTGTGTGTGTGTGAGAGAGAGAGAGAGAGAGAGAGAGAGAGAGAGAGAGAGAGAGAGAGAGAGAGAGAATAATGAACAAAATCGTAACAGGAAGAAAGGAGGAAGAAGAGAGTGTGGGGAACAGGAAAACGATAGAGAAGGGAACAGGCAGGAGGGAAGAGAAAGAGAGGAGAAAGAGAAAAAGAGGAAACGGAAGAGAAAGAAAATGAATTGAGTGGAGATGAAGAAGAGAAGGGAAAGGGATCGCAGGGAGAAGAGAAGGGATTGGAAGGGAACGAAGAGTAAGAAGGTACAGTGAAGAAAGCAGTGAAAAATAAAGAGATTATAATGGATTAATGACACTGGAAATTGACAAGAAAGGTAGAGGAATATGTGGAAGGCAGCGCACGATAATCAAGAAAGAAAAAGAAGTGAAATGAAAAGAATAACGAAGATAAAGGACATAAGAGGAAGAAGCTGAAAGTTCACATAACACGCCATGAAAAGACACAGGAGGATTAAAGAAATGTAATCTTTAAAAGTAAAACGAAAAAAGAGAGACGGTCATGGGATAACTATGGGAAGGAAGAAAGACTGAAAAACAGAAATAATTAAAGAAGGAATGAAGGACGGAAGCAAGGAAGAATTACCAGAAGGAAAGAAGCGAGGGAAAAAATAAGAGGAGGAAAGTAAGGAAAGAGGTAGGGAAGAAAAACAAGTATAGGGGAAGAAGACAATAAAAACACAATCGAAGGGAAGGAAGGAAAGAAAGAAGAAAAAACAAAGAAGGAAAAAGGAAAAAAGGAAAGAAAGAAGAAAGGAAGGTACAGAAACGAGAAAAAGAAGGACAATAGAAGTTACAAGGAAGAAAGAAAGACAGGGGAACAAGACAAAAAAAGAACCGTAGCAAAAATAGGAAGGAAGGGAGGTAGGAAGAAAGGAAGAGGAGAGCAGGACTAGAGAATAACAACACAACTGCGAGGAAGGAAGGAAGAAAAGATGGTTGGAGGGAAGGATAAGTCAATTAAAAGCACACTTGCAAAGAAGGAAGAAAGGATGGAAGGAAGGACAGAGGGTGAAAAGGAAGGAAAGAAGAATGAAAAAAAAGAAGGATGGATGGAAGGTAGGAAGGAAGGAGGGAAGAGAAGATATTAGAGGGGAGAGGACAATAAAAGCACAGTTCCAGGAAGTCAGAAAGGAAGAAAAAAAGAAAGAAGAAGAGAAGGAAGGAAGGAAGAGAGGGGAACAAGGCAATAAAAGCCCCGTGACATAACAAGACTGACGCACGAGAGAAGCTAAAAGAAATGGTGAAAGGAAAAATGGAGAAGGGTTGGCAGGTAGGATGCGAAGGAGAGAGAAAGAGAGAGAGAGAAGAAATGAAAAAGAATAGACCGAGAAGCGGAAGTGGGAGAGGAACAAGAACGAGAGTAGGAAAGGAAAAGGAGAGAGAGAATTGAAGAGGGAGACGAGACGAAAGCGAGGAAAAACTGAAGAAAGAGAAGGGAGAGAAAGAGAGGTGGAAAGGGAAGGGAAGGTGAAAAAGGACGGGGAAGGAAAAGAGAGGGAAAATGAGAGGTAGGAAAGCGAGAAAGAAGAGAGAAGACACAAGGAAAGAAGAGGGAGGAAAGTACGAGGGAGAAAGGGAAGCCAGAGAAGGAGAGAGGATGAAATACGATTGCAGAAAAGTAAAAACTAGGAGAAAGACAAAAGGGAGAGAAAGCAGAAAAGGAGACGACCGAAGTATGGAAGACGAGAGTAAGAAGAGGATGAGAGAAAACGGAGAAGAAGAATAAAAGGAAGAAAGGAAGGACAGAAAAGAAATGAAGACAGGAGTAGGGGTAAAGGGAGAAAGGAAGAAAAGAAAGAGAGATAAAGGGGTAGGGGGTAGGGAGAAAGATAAGTGTGTTTACCCAATAGGACAGGTCAGTGTGGGTGTGTTTGTGTCCGGGAGGTGTGGATTGGTCTTATCCTCATCTCGTACCTCTTCTACCCTTATTCTTACCTTATCTTGCCCTCACACCATAAAGTTTCCCTTATAGCCTATCTTCATTCCATATAATCATTCTTTTTACCGTCTGCTCTACTTCCATGATCATTCTCGCTTTAGCCCTTGCATCCCTGCGCTCTCTCTCTCTCTCTCTCTCTCTCTCACACACACACACACACACACACACACACACCGCTCGCTGGTGCAGTGGTAACGTTCTCGCTTGCCAACTGGTAGACGGGAGTTCGCGCCTCGCTCAGGCTGCGAAAAGTTTCACTGACGAAGTGGGTGGTTACTGTCCTCCTTGAGCAAGGGGATGGGTGTGTGCTTGTGTGAAGGTCACAGCCTTGCCCTTAGATCGGACTATATGAGCTCTCAGCTCCCTTCCGGGAGGGTAAAAGCTGACTATCACGACCATCAAGTGATCCTGACCGACCCGGTGAATTACACACACACACACACACATTCTCTTCATTTGCCTAACTTTTCCTTCGCTTTTTCTTCTTCTTCCCATTTTGTTTTTCTTCACTATCCTTACTCCCTTCTTGCCTAATTCATCTCTTCTTCATCATTATCCTAGCTCCTCGACCTCTCTCCCCTCTTCCTCCGCATCCTCCAGTCTCTCACAGTTCCCATCACACCCTTCATCACTTCTCACGGTCCATAGTTTTCAAGATTCTTAGCCAAGATTGACGATAAACAAACCCTCACACAAACTAATTAGGCTACTGTCAGAAATTATTTTGTTTTTTCGCATTTTGCACTCTAATACTCACACTCGTGTTTGGTTGTCAGGTGTTTGGTATCCGTACGAGTGAAGGAAACAGTCCAGATAATCAAAACTTAAGCTCTGTAAAGTGTTTGAATACGGACCCAGATCCTATCCTCTCATCATAATAACCTCCCACTCATTCTCTCCCTACACTTCTTTCTCCACCGTCTTTATCTCTCATTTTACTCCTCAGTCAGGTATTTGTCGTTTCTCACTTCCATCTAACTTTTGCCTATCACTCACTTAACCTTTCCTGCCTTTCTTCCCTTGTTTCCTTCTTTCTTTTATGCCTCTTTCTTTTCTTTCTTCCTTCCCTTTCTTCTCGCCCTTCCCTCTTCCCTATCATTATTCTCCTCCCCCTTCTTTACACTTCCTTTCTTCCTACATTCATTTTTTTCGTTCCTTCGTGCCATCTTGCATTTTGATTTAGTTTCGTACCTTCTAAATTTTTTTTTAATTTTTACATAAGTATATTGTTATCTCTCTTCACTTTCTTCCCTCCATTTCTCGTCCTTGTACCAGTCCTTCGTATCTTATCTCCTTCGAAGCTACCCCGATGTAGTTCCTCAGTTTATTTATTTTTTTCCCTCACAACTATCACCCTTATCTTTCACACTCTCTTTCCGTCTCATTTCCGTCCACTACTTTTGCCAGTCACCATCTCTGTATCGTTCCCTCCTTACTCGCCCTTACTCTTTACTTTCCTTGCTTTCCTCATCTCCCTCACTTCCACTTGTTTCCTCTCTTGCTTCCTCCCCTCTTTTTTTCCATCATATATTTTTCCCTCTCTTTGTTCGCAGTTGCTTTTTGTCTATCACCAATTCTGTATCCTTTCTTCCTCTTCCTTTCGTCCTCCCTTTCCCTCCTTCCCTCCCCACTTTTCCTTCTTTTCTTCAGTCTTCTCTTTTCCTCCCATTCTACTTCATATCTCTCTTCTCCTTTTAATTTCCTGTTCAACTAATTGTTTCATTATTTCTTCCTTCCCTGCTCACTTCACTACTACAGACTATTCCCATCCTTCCTTCTCTCCCCATTCCCGACTCCCCCTTCCTGCCCTCGTTCCCTCTCTTTCTGTAGCTCCCGCAGAGTCGGCTGGGGAGAGCCATGGGGAGGATAAGGCTTATCACTGGTCCCTTTGCTCCCCCACTCCCTTTACGTGCTCCACCCAACCACGCCCTCCCCCTCCCCCCCTCCCTCTTCGTCTCCCTCACCTGGTCACACTCACCACCCTTTTCTCCCCACACCATCATTTTCTGCCTACATCTGATCACGCCTCTGCCCTGTTGTACTGTTTCATTCTTCCAACAATTCTCTGACAAGGTTCATTGACATGTACATGGTTCATGATATCAGGTTCGCATTATTAACACCTGTATATTAAATGATTTGAGTGGAGCATGTGGAGGTACATGGAGAGATAGACTGACAAATGAGGAAGTGTAGAATAAATGTAGGGAGTGAGGAAGTGGTGTGGATTTGGATATGATAGAAAGCGTTAGAATACACTGAGGTGGTTGGCCATGTAGAGGATGAAGAGTGAGAGAAGTGTGTGTGAGTAAGGTGGAGGTGGGGAAAGGGAGGAGGAGACCGAGGATGAGATGGGGGAATAGAGAGGTATATGAGAGAGGGAGGAGGTATAAATTGGCTGGAGGGCAGCAAAGTGTAAGGGAACAGAGAGACGTGGATGCGATTTCTTTGTGGCCACCTCTTACGGGATTAAGGAGTCTGGCTATGAATACGTGGATAGTATCATCCTCACAAACAAAGGGAGAGAGAGAGAGAGAGAGAGAGAGAGAGCATTAAAAAAAATACAGGGAAAGTAGATGCCTCTTTTATCCCCTTCCCCTCTCTCCCCTGAAGAAGACTCCGTGACTTTAAGTCCAATAAGGCAGCAACACTCGCCACACATCATGACGCATGATACCTAACCTGAAGGAGGGAGAGAAACACAATTAGTGGAAGGACAGTATACACCTACGCCGTGGCCCTGCCAAGATAGTAATAATAATAATATAATGGAAAGAGGGAGGTTATTGACGGGATGGCTCTCTAATTGGCGCTCGGCTGTCCCATCCACTCGATGGGAGGACGGTTGAGGGGAAGACAGACATTTACTCTACCGGCTGGTTTGGTTGGTCAGTGGGGTGTGTCCAGTGACGTTGATGGATATGGCAGCACTTTGGACCGTTACGCGAAGGGAGGCTTAATGATAGCCAGTACCTATATGCACAGAGTGGTACACAGAAATGCCCGGTCAGTAACAAGGAAGGAAGAGGAGTTGATTGACCGTAAGGCGCAGATTGATGTGTATATCTGGACGGCAAAATGAGTAGATCAATGTCTGATATTAGAGTGTACTGGGGAAAGGGGATGGTCTGGCTGATCTTTATGGAGTAGTATCTAAATATAAAGCCAAGGTGTGTATGTGTGTGCTTGTATGTGCATTTGTTTGCTTGTTTCCCGAGAATGGTAATAGAAATCAACCTAATTGTTTCGCATTAGGTCGGGGTAAATCCAGGAAGTGTCAGGAAATAATAATGGCGATCGCACGCGACACAGTGGCGTGAAACTGTCGGAAATCGCGACACGCGAAAATATGCGAAAATCATTTTTTTGACTTTCTGGTCAGAATTGGTCATTGTGGGCTCAGTAACGGTATGGAAACAAAGATAATGGTATTTGCAAACATTCTGTGATGAAAAGGCTATTAGTCCCACAAAATTTTACAAGGAAGCAAGAGTAAAATATAACGGTGCAAAAGCGATGGTGAAGACAGGTGGAGGAAGGCAAGAGGAAACAGGCACTGCGAATGGAGCAGAAATATTCCAGGGGAAGGAATGAGAAAAGTACATGAGGTAAGTTGGGTAGTAATGGGGCAGATATACCTTGCATCACATATAAATGGAATGTGTCGATTGTAAGTTCAAAGAAGAAACCTGTGAGGTAGTGTGTAGGGTTAGGAAAAGAGGTAAGGAGTGAAAGGAACAGGCTGGTGGAGTGAGGAGGTGAAACGAGCTTTGGAGGAGAAGATGGTATAGGGTGATTGGATGGTTGTTGTTGTTTGTTGTTACTGTTTTTACGCAACCCCGATCATAGGCTGGCTGAGCAGACCCGCCAACCACAGGTAAGTAACCGCCCCTATGGGATCGTTTCATAGGTTCTGTACACCATTGATGTGTCTGCGTCTCCGTGTGACCTGTGCTGTATAGTGCTCCATAATGTGGAGTCTTTTTTTGTGGGCCTATTCTACAACTCATCTGTGATTCCACCCAACCCAGATCTAAGATGGTAACAGAGGAAGGTTGGGTGATGTCCTGATCTAAGCCTAGCAAAATGAATTCGACGTGGAGGTGTATGGTATGCAGGAGAACTACTGGGCCTTGTGGGTAGGAGACTATGAAACCTATGCCCAGAGTCGGACATATAAAAAGAAAAAAAAAAATGAGGACACCTTTGATCGGTTAATGCTGGGAGGGAGGATTGTAGTGCAGCGCTTTGATCAAGGTGTTGTATTGTCCTGCCTGTGAAAATGAATATATAGGTGTTTTTTCAGTGATGATGTTGGAGTGTCTGGAGATGGGATGTTGTTGAAGAGGACCTGGTAATGTTTAGTGACTGTTTTATGTGTCTGTTTGTGTTGTGTAGTTGTCATAATGACAAGGGTGTTGTGTGTGTTACCGCAGGCTACCTCATAGAATTGTTTGCCTCTCATGTCAAGATGCTCTGCAATAGGGAGGACTTTCCAAAATGTAAGTGAACCATGTGAGAGACACTAAGGCAGCCTGTGATGAAGCATCGAGTGTTATTTTGTATGGTGTGCAAGTGATGTATTGGGTGTTAGATAAGATGGAGGTTGATGCCAGGAAGGCACAGGACATTATTGGTCTAATACATATTTTATAGAATAGGGAGAGTGTGTCTTTTTTGTTTCTCAAAGTTTGTCCTGGTAATTGCCCTGGATGCATTAAGTCTGGGATGGGCATCCTCTTAATGTCTTGTATGTCGTGCTTGAAGGTGAATCCAGTGGTGTGAATGGTATCAGTACATTGCCAAGTGTGATATTGTTCTCAGCCTATGTATAATTTATGTTAAGGTAGTCTTCTTGCACTGTGCAAGCTATCTTTGATGTGGTGTGTGGTGTGGCTGTTACGGTAATGTCATCTGCATATGAGGCAGTACTTGTAGGCTGTTGAGATGTAGGAATGTCGTGCATGTATATGTTGAAAAGTATGGGTAAAAGAACAGAGCCTTATTGAACTTTATTTTGATTTCATGATTACTTGCCCTGGAGACACATACTTGTCTAAAAGTAATTAGTAAGCCAGTGTTTGTTGTTCTTCATGTTTTTGATGTGATTAGTTTGCATCGGAAGGTGGCATCAGTTGTTTTACCTACAGGTATGTCTGTTATAAGAAGTGCACATTGTGCGGGTCGTGCGAAGTTGAAGCTGTCAAATGCTTGTTGTAATGGGTTGGTTAGTAAGGTGTTTGTGGAGTGTGGTGCTCCAGAGTTGTGTTATGAGGGAGCAAGAGGGATATGAGGTGTGCTGCCAATGATTAGGCATTCAGTTATCTCGGATACCTTACTAAGTAGTGTTGTGGCTCTGTGGAAAGAAGAGTGTGTTGGGTCCTTATTTGATTTAAGAATAGTGATGATTATTCAGTGTTTGCAGATGCTGGGAATGCAATAATATGCAAATAAGTAGTTGCTGATGTTTGTGAGTGCTTCGATTCTGTGTGCTCCTAAATATTTCAAGTGTAGGCTGGTGATGGCATCCAGCTCTGTGCTTATCGAGTTCTTTTTCTTGATAATATTACATGTAGTTAAGTAGAAAAAACTACCTGTGTGGGGAGATTGTTTTTCAGACTTAGTGCATATTGGTGTAAGGTAACATACAGGTATGCTTGCACTGTAATTCACGAGTAGGCTATATACAGTATGTTTGTTCTTTGTAAGGAGGGATGTATTGGGTGTTGAAAGTAATGGCTGTGTGGGTCTTGGTGTGCTCATTTGCGATTTAGCAATACTGTTAATGTTTTGTAGAGTCGAGAGAAGGCTGGGGAGGGTATGAGTGGTGTTATAAAAGTATTCTTGTTTTCATTCATCTTTGTGCTACTTTTCTTGTCAATTTTGTTACTAAATTGCTGGAGCCTTGTGGTGATTCCTTGTGTGTGTGTGTGTGTGTGTGTGTGTGTGTGTGTGTGTGTGTGTGTGTGTGTGTGTGTGTGTGTGTGTGTGTGTGTGTGTGTATGTGTGAAGCGAACTGTATTTGAATGAATTGCGTTGTTTTATGAGCCAAACAATCTGCGGTGTAAAGTTTGAGTTGAAATGTGTTCTGTTGCCTTATGGAATATGGCATTTATCTGTGATTTTGGTGAAGTTCATTAAATGCCTGTCAGTGTTGGTCATGGACATGTTGTTTGGTGTGCTAAAGGTCTGTTCTCTTCCTTAGGCCCCAACACCTCGAAGGGAGTAGTACCGGTATAGGATTGGCTGTTTACCATAATATAATGCAAATGAACTCCTGCGATAAGACTGTGGTGAAGCATGAAGAGTGACAGCCTGTGCAGGAAAAGGCTCGTTTTAGGTTCCATGAAAGAGAATACCCAGTTTATATATCAACCTGGCAGTTTTCAGGCAGTTTTCAGAGTTATCACTTACGGTACTTTTATCAGGCACAGTTACTTTTAGCACATCTCCAGAGGCACACACACACACACACACACACACACACACACACACACACACACACACACACACACACACACACACACTCTCTCTCTCTCTCTCTCTCTCTCTCTCTGTCCACAGTGAGGGCACTGATTAAGACTTGCTGCTGACATAACCATCTCATATATACCCTGCAGCTGATAAAGTCATTCCTTATGTCGCGTTCCCAGCCTTTTTACCAATTTATCTTATCAGTGACGCTACAAAGCACATCCTTACATACACCAATCTAAATGTCGCATTCTCTGTGGCACTGGGAATTTCGTAAAACTTCTTCCTGTGTGATTTATTTTGTCTTTTGTACTTTAACCCTCTCATGATTTTGGCAAGTCTAGTATTATACTCCAAATAATGCTATCCGTTTCTGTTCATCTGAGTGACTCATAGATCATGAGGATGTTACTGCTGTCACCATTTATCCTCTGAGAGTCGAGAATACACTTGTATTCTGTTCCAGCTAACACCAAATTTTATTCAACTGAGTGAGTCATACAAATCTGAGTATTGATCTTGACTGCCTTGTGTTCATGAATTTTTGCTCTCTCTTTGCAGGTATGTTGGTGGAGGCTGGTCGCCATTGCAGGTACACTGGTTGGTAAGTGTGTGTAATGAAGGCGGAACAGTATGCAAGGCACGCTGACTCAGTTTCAGTTCAGACATACCTAACAATCCCAGGCAGTATGGTTTCTTCTGTGGCGGCACATATCTGTTAATTCAATTGCATCCTTAAACTGTCCACTTTTTCTGTACAGTCATACACATTTTCTTTGGTAAAACTGTTTAATAATCTTTATTCTGTACTCACAGAATTCTGAATCACAAACGAAGTGATTTTGCAGAAATGTCAGACTAAGTTGCTCGGTATTTCAGTGGCATCGATATGTGGCCATTTTGTACTGAACTAAATAGCAATATAACTGTGCCAATATCCTCGCCGGGGGGTCTTTGGGTCAAGTTAACTCACACTGGATGCGGCATTGGTTGACAGCCAGATATTTAGAAACATATATATAAAGAGATATATAAATACAAAGAGAGAGAGAGAGAGAGAGAGAGAGAGAGAGAGAGAGAGAGAGAGACCGTCAGAATGCCACAGTAATTCTCAACGTGAAAATATTTACCATTATTATCTTTGACTGTTAGAATTTGGTACTGTACCATAGACATAATCTTCTATGTAACAAACAGCCTTGCAGAATCCATTAGATCTGTGGCTGAGTGTTTTTCTTGGTACCAAACCTTCCCACCTGTCCTTTACATCAGAATTTATCATTTTTATATTTCTGGATGAGAAAAAGAACAAGCACAGTGTAAAGTAGACTAAAATATGTAAAGAAGTGCTAAATAGATATAGAACAATATGGACCTTGGCTAAAATGAAGCACAATATGACGCAATGATCTTGTGTGTGAAAATCTTTAAGATGGGACTGACTGACCTTGCCGCCCCTACAGATACTCCCACGTCTAAAGCACCTCAAGCATTTATACGTAAAATGGGTACGTTTCCTCAGTCTCATTATTTATTATTATATTTTTGAGCAGGAACAAAGACGCGGGAAAGTTGAGGAGGTTGGAAATATCTTCCGGTCGGGAACTTTTTAGTGTCATCAGCGGTCGTTTTACTTCTGCTTGGCTGCTTGAGGGGCCGGAGGGAAGGAGAGAGGAAGATGAGGAGAGGAAGAGGAGGAGATCGGGAAAGGTGATAAGAGAGAGGGAAGAGGGGAAGGGGAAAAGTGAGGGAAGAAAAGAGGAGACGGAAATAGAATAAAAGGAGAGAAAGGCAAGACATTTGAGAGAGGAAAAAGACGACAGGAAAAAGGTGTGAGGAAGATGGAGATAATTGGGGGCGGGGGAAGAGAAGAGACAGGGTAGAAAGAGGCACGGGAAGAGACGAAAAAGAAACATGAAAGAAAATGATAGACAATAAGTGATAGCAAAAGATAGTGCCAAGGCATGAGAAGGAAAGGAAAGGAGTGTGAGGAAAAGAGAGGGGGTGGAAAACAACCATGAAAAGAGGAAAGTAATCAAGAAGATGAGAAAGAGGATGACAAGAGTAACAAGAAAGGAAGCAAGGAAAAAAAAAAAAACGAAAGACAAAGATGAAGACGAGAGGCAAAAAAGACAGAAATGGGAAAGAGGAGGAAGCAGAGGAAGGAGAGGGTAATCAAAAGGAAAGGAGCAAAGAGAAAAGTAGGAGAGGGAGAGACGCAGTATAAGGAAGAGGAGAGACGGCAGACATCAGCGATTTATTATATTATTTGTATATTTCTTTATTAATTTATTGAGCACCTGATGTAGCTAACCTGCCTGCCACCCTACAAAGAGTATTCAACAGCGACGTTGAGAAACCAACAACACTATTTTCTCAGATATCACATATAATTGCCAGAATTAGGAGCTTGCATAGATAGATAGATAGATAGATAAATACAGATAGAACAATGCATATATAGATAGATAAATAAATAGTTTAGAGACCATAAATTTATAAAATGTGGTTACTTAGTTAAATTCTGTACCGTGAGCAATTCTAAAACGCACGCACACATTAAAACACACCCACCCACCCACCGACACACACACACACACACACACACACACACACACACGTACGCGCGCGCTTTATCTGTGTATAATACAGGCTATTTATATATATATATATATATATATATATATATATATATATATATATATATATATATATATATATATATATATATATATATGTGTGTGTGTGTGTGTGTGTGTGTGTGAATGCATGAGATGGAGGGATAGAGGGAAGGAGTGTAGAGGTATATGAGAGAGAGGGGTGTGAGCTGGGAGCAGAGCGGTGAAATGGCAGGGGACAGGGCGACATGGAGATTTGTTTGTGGCCACCCCTTACTGGATTAAGGCGTCTGGCAATATATATATAAAAGAGCGTTGTGGCGTGGATGTGGATGTGATAGGAAGCGTTATGAGGAACACACTGAAGTGGTTTGGCCATGTGGAGAGGATGGAGGGTGAAAGACTGACGAAGAGAGTGTATGTGAGTGAGGTGGAGGGGGGAAGAGGGAGGGGGAGGCCGAGGATGAGATGGAGGGATGGGGTGGAGAGGTATATGAGAGAGGGGGGTGTGAGTTGGGAGCAGGGCAGTGAAATGGCGGGGGACAGGGCGACTTGGAGGCGATTTGTTTGTGGCCACCCCAAACGGGATTGAGGCGTCTGGCAATATATATATATATATATATATATATATATATATATATATACAGGATAGCTATATACTGGTACAGTAAGCGACCATTGACGTGTAACTTATCTTACCTAACGATTTGGTAGCGCTTACAGTACAGTTTTCGAACTGAAGAGGCTGAATAGCACCTTCATTGACTCTTTCATTGCAAAGGGGTTATTCTGAGCTGAATAAAATCGTCTGGTTGTAGCCACATTGCTCAACAAATGACGTCATCGTACCAAGATCTGTGTCGTCGTTGGTAAAGGATACCTCGTAGCACTTCGCTCTTTGCTACTTAATTTGCGTTGTGCATACTGGTGTAGGAGACTTCGTAGCACCCCTTTGTCACGAGCAAGCGAGTGCAGCGAGAGATGTGATTTTTGCTCTATGTTCGACTGAGAAATGAGCAGCCAGACATGGCCTGGCCCGGCCCAACACGACATGGCCAGACCTCGATGGCTTTCAGAGGTTAATATCTTTTTTGCTATGTGAGACAGAAAATAGATTCATTCAGCAGGTGGTAGATATATTCATTAAATTTTGTTTTTAGCTATGTATTTACTTACGAGACCAAAGAAACCCCTTGGAGTCCCAGCTTTCAAGGGAATGTACCGAGGGCTTCAATCGACATGCTTCAATATGAAATTGATTTTAAATAGATTTCCTGTTGTAACAATATGTTTTCTTGCATGAAATTACATATCGGACATTACGCTCATATTTTTACATGAAAGTTTTTTGTATGTTTAGGGGGTGAAATGAGCAAGGGTTAGTACCCCATTTCTGGGTTTTATCATTCGATCCATAGCCAAGCGTTTACCGACGCAGTTTGTTGATACAGCAAGTCGGGAGCAGAGAACTGAACATTGCGCGTGTGATAAATGCTACGACGCATCGCTATATGCATATCCAGAGAAAACGTGAGAAAAAACGTTAAAAGGTAAATACTTAAGCTCAGTTATTGTTTTGTTATTGTTCATTTACCTCACTAAAAATGTTGAAAGTTTACACCAAGATGAAATTCTGATAATAAGCTTATGTACAAACGTTTGCTAGCTCGCCACACACTCACAAAGCGCACTTTACTGGTTTACGACCATAGCACACATCAATATTCATTTGCATGATGGTTATATCTTTTCCACATGGCCATAGTGTATGTCACAGCATAATGAACGGCGTGGTGTTATGTGCAAATTAATCAGTAAGATAGGCGGGATACAAATTCTCATGCACCATCTAGAATATGGACGTTTAGCTTCTCTTGTGGGAACAGCCCCAGTTTGCAATTGGAGTTGACGGCATACGATTTTATTGATCTGAATTATATTCAGGACCGTTAACCCTCTCAAGTTCAGGACAAGTATTCCACGTCAGTAGTCACTGAGACAATATTATTCAACTGAGAGTGAGTCATGTGAGCCTGAGTGTTAAAGAGATAATAATACGAATAATACGCACTCCCTGTTGCTAGCGTGGTGGAGATATAAGCCTGATTAATTCTTTTGTTTTGAGGACGTATTAGTTTGGTTTGTTTATGTTAAAGCCAAATTATTTTATTTAACATAGGAAAGACTTCTCCATTTTAAGCCTATGCATAATTCCTCCCCTGCCATTCTGAATCCCTTAAAATGCCTAGCTCTCTCTTCCCAAACCCCTAAAATATCAGTCTTCCTTTCTCGACCCCTAAAAATCAACACATGACCCCCCCAGGCGCGATGTTGGTCCAATGAAACGTGAAATGAGCCATCACCACTGATAATTAAATATAGTCCAGTTGTGATTAGTTGGATGGCCCGGGGGTGGGGGATGAGAGAGAGAGAGAGAGAGAGAGAGAGAGAGAGAGAGAGAGAGATGGGCAAATTAACAGATCGATAAAAAGGACAGTCAGGCAATATCTAACCCACCAATTACAAATGTCTCTCCTACACTTCATATAAAGTCGCGTGGAGTTAGTACGAATTAACTAAAAAACCATCGTACCTGAAGCGGATTAATTAAGTTCCTAAGAGTTTACCACTGGGATTTACACGGGTGATTTTCTAAGCCAATTACGGTCTTACCTCATAGGCTTCCAAAATGTAATCCTTATGCAGGCAGTCTTCGTGTTCTCTTTTCCATACTAGTGTAATCCCTTAAATATCTAAAATATAAATAAATAAATAAAAGAAGGTTGGTGTGTCTCTAGGATTTCGTTTTCTTTTTCATTCCCTTGTTCTCTTTTCCACGGGATCACATCAGTCCAAAAATCATAATTTTTTTCAGTGGGAAAGAATACCTCTATGAACATTTCTGTAGTATTTCCTTTTGTGTGTGTGTGTGTGTGTGTGTGTGTGTGTGTGTGTGTGTGTGTGTGTGTGTGTGTGTGTTTCTTTTACTCTTTCAGTTATTCTCTTTAATGTCACTGGTTCCATGTTCTCTCTCTCTCTCTCTCTCTCTCTCTCGTGTCTGACCAACACGGAATCACGCGAGTCAAAACTGTGAAAGAACCCCTCTATTTCTCCTCCCATTCAGCCTGAAACTTGACTCTCTTCCCGAACTGTGAACTTCAACAAATTTTCTTTATTCACCTTTCAACCTCCCCAGATATAACTTAAAACAACGCTGTCTTCCCTATCTCCTTATCTTAGTCTATCCCCTTGCCTACTTCTATTTCCAAGTTCTGTGTCCCTTAAAACATAGCTCCCCTCTATCCCCTTCCGCTCCTCTGTCTTCCTCTCTCTACCTCAACCCCCCCTCTCCCTGTCCCTCAAAATATCTACCCCCACCTCTTCCTCCATCCCCTGGTTACTCCCCTTTCTCTCCTCTTCGTCCTCCTCGGCCCCTCTTTCTTCTCCCTTACCTACCCCTCTTAGTCTCCCCGACCCCTTTCCGCTCCCCCTCCCCCACCCCTCCTCGCCCCTCCCCCAGCCCATCTCCCCACCCCTCCTTCTCAGCCTAAGAGCAGGGCCAGGATTTAATTAACAACAAAAGGTTTCATAAGCAGACTGGCTCCCTCCTCCCGCCCGCCTCTCTGTCACAGCCTCTGTCTCGTTATGCGTCTCTATCTCAGTCATCTTGTACTTTGGCTTTGTCTCAGTCTCGTCTCTTTATGATTCCCCGTCTGTGTGCCTCTCGGTGTGTCAGTATGTCTGTCTGTCAGTCTCTTTATATACATCTGCCTATTTTTCTGTCCATCTATCTATCTACCATTTGTCTATATATCTAACTATCTATCTATCTGTCTGACTGTCTATCTAGCCAACTGTTTGTTTGTCTGTATATCTACATATATATCTGTTTTTCATCGATTCTCCCATTATTATCACACTTTCACCTGTTTCTTTTCATTCTTGTATAATGTTTCTATGCTTAACTCTCTCTCTCTCTCACTCTCTCTCTCTCTCTCTCTCTCTCTCTCTCTCTCTCTCTCTCTCTCTCTTTCAGTGCGTGCAAATCAGTCACCTCCCGTCAGTCATTTTCTATCATTTTCTCACATGCAAGTCTGACATTAAATTCTCTCTCCCTCTCTCTCTCTCTCTCTCTCTCTCTCTCTCTCTCTCTCTCTCTGCATATATATATATATATATATATATATATATATATATATTACTAGGAGCCTCTGTGGTACAGTGGTAGAGTGTGCGTTTCGCACGCTGGTGAGCGGGGGTTCGCCTCCCGCCAGAGTTGTAAAAACTTTGGGAAGCGTTCACCAAGCCACTTGCAACTTTGGCGGACACAAGGGGTGCCGTGGTTGAACCAGTGTCACATACTAGTATGGTTGCACCTAATCGGCTTAAGGCGGGCCGATTACACTTGGTTCACAGACTACACACACATCCAAAGCCACTACAACACTATAATCACACTCACAAGCACTTCTCACCCTACATACAATCTCTACCAGACAGCCTAAGCCACTAGGTAGAGTTACATTGGCTGTATCGTCCCAGCTTCGGTAGGGATAGGCCGGTCCTGCAGTGGACCTCAACGGCTGATGATGATGATGATATATACAGTATATACATCCATCCATCATCCAATCCTATGTTGCCTCACGAGGAGCGTAGGAGCCCGGGGCTAGGCAAGTTGGCCCTGACATTGATGACCAGCCTCACTCATTCCTGAGTGGCATTACATGAGCAATAAACCCGAACCACCTTTTGAATACAAACCTACGCCGGCTCAATCCGATTGGGGAGCCTTAATTACTTACTAAACCACCAGGCGCCATAATTTGCTTGTATGGTTACCACCCAGCATAGTAAATGGTTTCCTGGTGTACAGGAAATCATTTAGCTTGTCACACAGCGAAGAGTCACCTATAGGAAGAAAGAAGAGGAAAGAATGAAGGAGAGAAAGACAGAAGAGGGAGTGTAAAGTCACTCGCAAGCAAAAGGAAGAAGAAAGAGTGAAGGAAAGAAGGACAGAAAAGGAAGGAAGGAAGGAAGAGACGAAAGGGCAGACGCCCAAAGTAGCACTAGATAGAGTGAGTGGATGGTGAACGTCCCCACTTTTTTTTTTTTTTTTTATGCGAGGAAGAAGGAACCAAAGGCCGCGAGCCCGCAATTGTTGTTCCTTCCAAGAGAAAAACAAAATACAAGAGAGAGTCAAATTCTATCTATCTATCTATCTATCTATAGCCCGACGCCCTAATCCCGCAAAGGGTGGCCGCAGACAAAACGCCTCCAAGTCACTCTGTCACCCACCATTTGACTCCCCTTCCCCCAACTCACCCCTCCCTCCCTCATATACCTCTCAACTCCATCCCTCCACCTCATCCTCGGTCTACCCCTCCCTCTCCCTCCCTCCACCTCACCTACATACACCCTCTTAGTCAGTCTTTCATTCTC
>NC_136976.1:41789430-41891930 GCF_032717465.1 Coenobita brevimanus
AAAGCCGGAGACACAGGGTAAGGATCATGGAGCGGGGCTGCAGCGGTGGCCGATGGTCGGTGACATCCTACCTCTATGGTCGGTGACATGTAGATATGGCTACAGTGGGGGAATCCCCGGATGACCGGCTGCCCCACCACAGCGTTCATTTCTCGCTGCGGCTACTATACACAGTACATTATAACTTGAAGGCAGTGGTGGGCATTAACGCGTTAATCGCTAATCCGATAATGAAGGCTATATCTGACCCCCATCCCCACTCTGCTCGAAAATTCTCTCTTAACCTGAATGAAATCGTCTCAAGGTAGCAAGTATAAATAGGGAAGAAAAAAATGGGCACCGAATTGAAGGAGTTAATTGGGCAAGCCTACCAATAGAAACTCGCGCGCAGAGTAATGAAGAAAAAAATAGCCTGAAAAAACACTCGTGAAAATGATGCAGAGGATATTTGGGTGTGGGGCAATGAAAAAATACAAACTAAAATAAACGAAATGGGAAAAAGTATTAGCAAACAGATGAAAAAAAATGTAAACAAAAAAATACGAACACCATCCGCCTGTCCTTTTAAAATATGCATCAAAATGATTTAGAGGATATTTTTGACCCAACCGAAAAAAATTATATAGAGAAAGCGTCATCCAAATCGGAACAGCGTAATCACCGGTGTTTTATTGCCTCCACGGTACAAACAAACATTATAATCACGCGTTTTGTGGGAGCCAGTGTTTTTTCATTCTGTATGTTATTATTTGTTTGGCTAGGGGAGGGGAGGAGGGTGGGGTTAGGGTCAATACGAGATCGGGGAGGGGTGAGCCCGGTGAGGTGGGGGTAGTGTGAGGTTGAGGAGGGTGTAGTTAGGGTGGAGTGAGGGTGGATTGGGGTGGGATAAGTTTAGAGAGGGATGACGTTAAGAAGGGAGGAGGTTGGAGAAGAGAAAGGAGAGGGAGACTCCATCAGTTTAATATGAGTGATGATTTTGTTATTGGGGTGAGATTAGGGAAGGGTGAGGCTGGCGAAGGATGGAGTTCGGGGTGGAATGTGGCTTTGGAGGGATGGTAATGAGGAAAAGAAAGAGATGTGAAAGTGGGGGTAATATGAGTGGATATTTTATGTTCCTTGGGTTTGGTTGGAGTGGGGTGAGTTTGTGGTGGGGTTACGTTGAGGTGTGGTTAGGCTGGAAAAGAGGAAGGAGAGTGAGACTGGTATTAATATTAGTGGCTACTTTTCTATAGGGGTGAGGTTGGGGTGGGGAGAGATACTGGAATTGCTTTGCTTGTCCAGAGCTGGTATCAGATGGGTTTGGGAAGGAAGGATACCTGAGTTATGTATACTGGATGAATTCGAACAATGCAGGATGAGTCACGTAAAGGGATATATAAATATATATATATATATATATATATATATATATATATATATATATATATATATATATATATATATAATTTATTTATATTCATTCGACTTTGAGCATAGAACTGACAAACCGTTCTCCGAGGCTCTGCTGTCTTCCTATGAGCCACATACCTTCACATGTTGCAACCTCGGCACAGTTATCCACCATCCATGTTGGGTACACGCACGGGTTGTAATTAAAGGAATGCTGGTAAGCGGGGTGTTGATATATTGTCGATGAGTCTTGTGGAAGGGCAGTAAAGTTTATTTTAATGAGTTTCAAATAATCAAACTTTTCATTTCTCCGGTTTGCGATCAAACTAGTGTACTAAAACTGTGATGGTTTAGCAACTTTATCACGATGGCACTTTTTCATTTTGAACAAGCTGCCACCGGATAATATCAGTCAGCACACGGAGGACCTCTAGCTGTGGAGGGGTCAATTAGGGCTATATCTCTCCCGATTAAATTAAGTCTAGAAATAGGGTACTACGTTAGGATGTGAAGTGAAATAGCATAGGATACTCTGAATATATAATGATTTGTTATTCGTGTGGGTGGTAATAAGGATGAATTGATGTAAAATAATGGGAGTGACACTTAAAAGTTGGGTTCAATGAAGAAGGCAGTTCAAGAGCGGGGAAAATGGAAGAACAGATAAATAGTGTAACCGACTAAATGCAGAGTGACTAAATGGCGAAAATGTTAAATGGTGAGGTAGAAAAAAAAAAAAAAACAGAAGAAAGTAAATGGTGACAAATAACACTGGCAAAAAAGATAAATGAGTAAATAATTGGTGAAAAGGATAAATGGTGAGGAGTTAACTGGCCATAGGGGTGGTTGGGGGTTGGGCTGTTCTTGTAGTTTAATTCTCTCATGGTCGGAACAGATTTGATTGTATTCCGTCCATCATCAGACGATTTTATTCTGCTGGAAGTAAGCCAAGGGAGCCTGAATGTTAAGACTGTCATAATCAATACTGTTACCAATAACACTCTCATGATCGGAAGAGTTCTAGTACTGTGACGCACCTAACTCCAGACGATTTCTATTTATATGGAACTGAGTCCTAACAGCCAAAAGTTTTCAAATACTATCACTAATTCTAGCATTTTATTCCAGTCAACGCAGACGATTTTATTTAGTGTGGTTATTAGGAAGAGAAGAAATTTGATGAAAAGGTACGGTGAGTGAAACAGAAAATAGTGATGGAGTATGATTGTATAGTATGGTGTATTAGTCCTGGAGACAAGTGTGATTGTTGTTTCATTTCTGTATCCCCAGTCTACTACTGTGTGTGTGTGTGTGTGTGTGTGTGTGTGTGTGTGTGTGTGTGTGTGTGTGTGTGTGTGTGTGTGTGTGTGTGTGTGTGTCATTCTATAATTTTTTAATTTAGAAATACTGCCCATTATGTAACTCGTTCACCTTACTCTGTGGAAGTTTTCGAAATTCCGTTACTTTCCGTAAAGTAGTTGAGAAAAACAGGCAGTACTATGGCTCTACATCCATCCCATAGCACCTCATCGTGACCAGCACCCTCTTTACTCGTCAATCCTTTCTCAACGATTGGTGAACTACGATACGGTATTTTGGCCAAGACACAGAGATTTTAAATGAGAAATCCTACCCTAAAAGGCTTCAAAAAAATGTCTCGACCAGCCTCTTCTTTACTAATTCTATAGTACAATTTTTAGGCTTGTAACATACAAGAGAAATACCAGTAGTCAAAGGGTTAACCTCCAACTGCAGCTCAGCATTCAAGATACAAAGAGGGCAATTTTAGGCCAAGTTAAAGAAGAAAGAATATAGTTAAGACCGTGGTGTTGTGGTGGTTCTCACAGAGTTTACACCTTTTGTATCTCTCCTTCCTCTTTCTCTCCCCTCCTCCTGCATTTCCTCTTTCCCTTCCCTCCTCCCGGATCTCCTCCTTGCCTCCCCTCCTCCTATATCTCCCCCCCCCCTTTTCTCCACCCCTCTCACTGTCATGGGGTCGATGTCACAGTAGCAAGGTGTAATTTGTTAGTGGGAAAAATATCACCATAACTCCTGCTGCGTAAATCATCCGTGTCCCCTGATTTTGTTTTTATTTGGATAAATTTATTTGTTGACGCTAGGGGGAGGGGAGGGGGAGGGAAGGTGGTATAAATGAGAGAGAGAGAGAGAGAGAGAGAGAGAGAGAGAGAGAGAGAAGTCTATTTGATAAAAGAGGAAGGAGGTGCTGAAACAAGGATAGAAAGTATTAGTAGGGAAGCGATAACAGCTGATAACATGAAACGATAAGGAATAAGAGAATATCAACCAGGATATTAATCAATTCTCTCTCAGGTTCCCACACTCATCCACCTAAATAGAATCGACTGGTGGCACATGGAACAAAATACTTCACTTGTCCCACCCATGAGAGTGTTAATGGTACCAATATCAACACCTCGGCCTCTACACTCCCTCTGAGCTGAATATATCTTGTGTTAGCTGGAACAGAATACTGCGTTTGTTCAGACCGTAAGTGGGTGAATTAAAAAGAAAGATTAAAAAATTAATACATGTTCGTCCAGAGAAGCCTTATAATTTTTTCTCACTAGTCACTGCATATAAATAGCTGTTCTTCATTTTCATCATCATCTTGACTGTATTTGACACTAGTAAATGGGGTGTGTTAGATTATCAGCTAAGTAAAGAACAATACGAAAAAACGATTTATCATATATATCATCATCATCGTCAATTATATCATCATCATCATCATCATAGTCACTAATAACATCATCATCATCACCCTCACCCCAATTCCTAGTGTGATAAACAACAGTGTGAAGGTCCAGAACAAAGAACAGACCAGCATAAAATCAGATCATCGTCATCATCATCAGGGCCATAAAACTTCACATGTAAATGGGGCGAGAAGGTAGATAAAACTCCTCGAAGAACATTATCTACTTTTTATTACTAATGCTATCTCCTGACGATTACATTCAGCTTACGAGAGCCCCATAGTAGGGAAGCAGTTAATGGAGGCTGTAGCTTTTGCCTCCTGTTAATTAAGTGCACCCCAAGATGACTTTATCGAAGTAGAATAAGGGTAGAAAACATGAACCAAACTACCTCGCCTTCTTGCTGAAGTGGGTAAGGTAATATCGGTTAATGACCACACGACAAACCACACATGGAAAAATTGACAGGCGAGGGACCACTGCCAATGAACTAAGAATATAGGTCATTTTATAGCACCGAAGTGATATATGGCGAGGAGTGTTATCACCTACCCTCCTTATCTAATCTTACACAAACGTCGACAGAGGTGATAAGGGGAGCGGGGAAGGGGCAGGAGGGTGGAAAGGGAGGAGGGGGAGGGAGAGAGGGGGGGAAGGGAGAATGGAAGATGAGGAGAAGGAGAGGGAGGATGTGAGAAAGGGAGAGGGTGGAAGGGGGAAGAAGAGGGTAAAAGGTAGAGAGGGAGGAGGAGGGGAAGGAAGAAAGGGGAAACGGGGAAGAGGAAGGTGAGGGGAAGAAGCAGGAGAGAGAGAGAGAGAGAGAGAGAGAGAGAGAGAGAGAGAGGAAGGGGGAAGGGAGAGGGAAGAAGGTTGAGGGGGAGAGTTACCTAGAGTTGCCAATGAAATGATTTTGTGGCCTAATTGAGAGAGTTGCAGTTCTATGCGGAGATTTTTTTTTATGTTCTCTTAGAGATATCAGTAATATGTTGAGATATTTTAGTAAGTCTAGCAGATATCTCAGTACTTTACTCTCCCTCTCTCTCTCTCTCTCTCTCTCTCTCTCTATCTATCTATCTCTATCTCTATCTCCGGGAAGGTGTAGCAATTTTCCTCCAACCCGAGTTCTTACCATCTCAAGACGATTTTATTCAGCTTAGGGGGGACTTCTCGAACATAAAGCCTTCGTTAAACGCACCATTAGTTGAGGTCCGTCCCAAGTTGAATGAAATGATCGGAAGGCAGCCTGATTAATGAGAGAGAGAGAGAGAGAGAGAGAGAGAGAGAGAGAGAGAGAGAGAGACGTCCTCGAGCTGAAGGAGTTAAGTGCTTGATAAATAGGGGTGGAGCTGACTGGCGGCCTCACACTCAGGGAGATACTGTCAGTCCTGTCAGTCACCTAGCGATCAACAAGGTGCACCAATGCTTCCGTCAAGCACCAGTCAACAGGGAGCCTCTGCCGGTCGGGTCGATAGCGTGTGCATCTACCGGTCCTCCTCTTGACCAAGGTTTAATACCATCTGAAGCCGGAGAGGGCGCAGAACTGTGTCTTCTCATAAACTCACACATGGATGCACCTTGTCGGAGTTATTTCGTTAATATTTTAAAGCTCTGAGACACCCATCCCTGCACAAATTCATTCAACACTCCCGAAGCCATCCATGCCTATACCCACGTGTAAAGCAGTGAGTGGGGGACGGGTCACATTTTCAATTGCAGAAAGTGATGTATCCCGTGTTACAGCCAAATGACATTCAGAACTCGTAAAAAACATTTTGAACGTGTATAGTAGAACTATCTGTCCATAGTAGTGTGCAAGCCGGTCACATAATAAACAGGTCAATCTATTCTTATATGTCACGTAGTCAAGAATCTGTCGGTCTATTCTTTATCCATCAAACATCAACAAATTGATCAGTGTTCTCTTTGCCAAGTACCTATGAATTTCTATACCCTTCCTTTATCTGTCAAGCAGCGCCGAATTTGTCATTCGTTCCTTTCCTGTCTATCCATAGCCAGATGCCACAATCCCGTAAGGGGTGGCCGAATGTCTTTGGGTTTTAGTTTTATGGTGAGGGGTACTAACCCTCTGCCAACCCATTTGTTGACACGTAGGGAACAAGTGTGGGTTAGTTATATGGTTACCACCCAGCGTTGTAAATGGTTTTCCGGCTTACAGGAAACCATTTGACTTGTCACGCAACATAAAGCCACCTAAAAAAGAAAGAAGATTAATAAAAAGTGACTGGAAAGACGGGGGATATAGGAAAAGAGGAGGGCAGAGACACAAAAAAAGATTGATAAAGGCGAAGGAAGAAGTAGACAGCACTACATCAAGTGAGTGGTTGATGGTCGCCACCACCTACCACCTAATCTGTCAAACAGGCTAAAATTTGTTAGTAAGTTCTTTGTCTAGTGAACAGTGACGAATATGTCATCATGTCGTTAATTCATCAGACAGCAAAAAATCTGTCTGTCTGTCTGTTCTTTATCCGCCAAACATTAATGCATCTTTTAGTCTTTTTGCAGCAATAGATATGTAAGTCAGCCCATTATCTCTGAAGCAGCAGTGACTCTTTATCACTCAGTACGTTATCTATCAAGCAGCGATTAACCTGTCAGTCTGTTCTTTATCTGTCAAGGAGCAGGAATCTGTCAGATAGCTTTTCCATCTATAAAGGTATCGATAATAGGTCAATATGCTCGTTAATTATCAAGCAGCGTTTAATGTCAGTGTGTTCTTTAACTATCAAGAAGGAACAGTCTATCAGCCAGCACAGTATCCGTCAAAAACTGATCTATCAATCTGTTCATAATTTATCAAACAGCAAGGAATCTGTCTGTCAGCTTATCATCTTTCAGGCAGTAATTAATGTATGCTTGTTCTTTACCTGCCAAACAATATTGAGTCACTCTTTTTTTTTTTTTCCACATGCCAAGAAGCAGTGTCTGTCAGTCGTACCCCTTCTGTCAGATTGCAGTGTAATCAGCTTGGAGGCAGATTAATGGAGCAAAATTACCGTCCGCATCGTGTCGCATCGATAATTTATTGCCAAGATGGACAAGGAAAGCTTGAGAACCAGACCTAGATTCATTAATAAATATACTGTGAACTTTCTGCCAGAAGTAAGGGTTGTCTTTATAGGAAGCACAAGAAGTAAGGTTTGTGTTTATAGGAAGGAGAGTGTTGATTCTTTTCTGGTCTCTTGTGGCTCCTGAAAAACTAATTTGAGCTCTGAGAAGGAAATGGTCACAAGTCTGGTGGTAAATCATGCCTCTGTCCTTTACTTTTCGAGACAATTTCTAAATTTGTCCATCTCAAGCAGCGAAGATTCCACATACCTGGTGTGTATGGATTTCACTGTACCATGAGATGTTCAGGTGGGAGGTTATACTCTTATACGAAAGAGATATTTACAGGGAATATATAGGACAACAACTTCGGGTGGACCCCCTCTAATATCCTGACATACTATTCTATATGAACGGTATCTGTCTCATCTTTAATCTGTCAGACTAAAAAGGTTGCATTTTCTCATTTAGCACAATTTTCACATGTAATTCTCCAAGTAATTTATCTACTTGTCTCTCACTTGCCATGAAAAATTACATTATTAAGTGAATCTGTCCTGCTGCTATGCCTCTGAGATATGTGTTTTACCTGTCGCTCAGTAATGTGTCAAGTGTTCTCCCTTATCAGTGAAGCAGTGTCCTGATTTATCAGTGATTCGAGCCAATATTTTTTTTTTTTTTTTTTTTTATGTGTCCGACTCTGGGCATAGGCTTCACAGCCTGCTATCAAGGCCCAGCAGTCCTCCTACATACCATACACCTCTACATGTCACAATATGCAGAATAAAGAAGACTCCATAATAGTTTACTGCTATCAGAAGTCTATTTATTTTTTGCATTTTTCATTTTGTTATTCACTCTAGTTTGACTGTGAAGTGTATGGTAGGCGTGACGAAACGAAATATAAGCAAGCAGTCTCACAGTATGCAGCACTTAACCCCTTCAGTCCGATAACATACTTCATTCTCCCTATCTGCAGACGATTTTATTCAATCCAACAAGGCTTTCTAGTAGAGAAGAATTTTGTTAAGACTATATTAGGCCCTCCAACTAAAAAAAAAAAAAAGTCGTAAAAGCCTCCTAAAGCAGCAAGGATAAAAAAAAGTACGTCATCGGTGTGAAGTTGTTAACTCGCCATATACGGTGAAATAAACTGATAAGATAGAGATGTCAGGGAGCTTCTTTAACTGACAAGCATACGACTGTAACGCCTTCAGGACGATGACGCAATTCTGTATTTTCTTCTCTCGCATCCTCCATTCATTCAACTTAGGAGAAAGACTTTGTACTGAGGGGGTTAATGAAGACTGGATATAGCCCCTCAAGTTCCAGTAGTGTTTCCCAGCATGAGTAAAATCGCCTGTGTCATAAGATTGAAGGGTTTAAGCGTGACAGGCAAAGAACTCTATGGGATTCTCACATCCGCAGTCAGTAGTTCTCCTTTCTCCTCCTCCTCCTCCTCCTCCTCCTTTTCCTCCTCCTCCTCGTAGCTACGCAAAATAGAAGCCCATGGAATAAAAGTAAATACTCAGAAATGGTTACAAGATTGGCTTTCAGACCGAAAACAGTTAATTGTGATACACAGAAAGGAATCCAAATGGTGTAATGTGATTAGTGGCTTTCCCAAGGGTTCAGTACTTGGACCAATACTTTTAGTATCTTCATGAACGACATAGATGAGGGTCTAAATTGTAAAATATCCAGATTTGCGGACTATGCTAGAATAACAAGTAAAATAACCTCAAAGTTACAGTGGCGGCAATTACAAAATGACCTTAATTTTTTGGCAAGCTGGGCAGAAAATGGCAAACGAAATTTAACATAGAAAAGTGCAAAGTACTTCATGTTGGAAATAACAACGTCCATGCGAATTACAAAATCAACAGTATCCTGTTGTCAGGTACAAACAGGAAAGGATCTTGGTGTGACAGTATTAAATGGCCTAAAACCAAGTACCGTAAGCAGTGCATCGAGGCGGTTAAAACTGCAAACAAGTTGGTGGGTTTTACTAGAAGAACATTCGAGTTAAATCGGAAAAAGTCACACTTGCCCTGTACAACTCACTAGTGCGCCCATCTCGAGTAGCGTGTGTAGATCTATCCATCCTTTTGCAGATACCTTATTCACTTACTTTTTCACTATTTGGGCTCTCTCTCTCTCTCTCTCTCTCTCTCTCTCTTGGGGAAAGGTGGCTCAATGGTAGAGCACCTGACTCAAGACCGAAGGGTCGAGGGTACGCGCCCCGCCCCGGTAGCTGCCCTGCAGGGAGAGGTAGCACTCTCCCGTCACATAGCGGGGTTATATGATCGATCAAGATCTAGCTCAAGGAATTCATTTCACCCCTGTCTCTCTCTCTCTCTCTCTCTCTCTCTAGTATATATAAATATATATATATATATATATATATATATATATATATATATATATATATATATATATATATATATATACACACACACACACACACACATACGTACTTATATACTTACAATTATATATGCACAGATTCAAACACTTTTCTCCATTTGTTTCCTACCTCCCGCATTCACGCATCACCTCTTCCCTTCATTCTTCCCCCTCTGCTGTTTCCATATCCATTCTCCTTCCCTCCCCTTCTCCCTCTCCTCTGTTTTTCCTGCCTACAGTACTGCCTTCATTTGCCCTCTTCAATAGCCCGGTCTTCTTTGCATTACCGTATTTCTCTCTCTCTCTCTCTCTCTCTCTCTCTCTCTCTCTCCACACACACACACACACACACACACATATATATATATATATATATATATATATATATATATATATATATATATATATATATATATATATATATGTGTGTGTGTGTGTGTGTGTGTGTGTGTGTGTGTGTAAAGATAGACAGATAGATAAATACATACATACATAGACAAGTAGATAAAGAGAGAGATACACGGTTCCTTTCCACAGGGTCTCCTTTGTCCTCCACTGTGGCTGCTTAGACCTGAAGCAGGGACGTGGATGTATAGCCATGTCAGTGGGGGTGGAAACACAGACTTTTATTTAACAAACAAATATAGGATACCAATTACCTCTCATGCACCTCACTGTTCCCTACACACCCCTTCTCAGCTGGGCCTACGCCATCGTGGGAAGGTGTCCTGGCTGCAGTCCTCCGCAGTGGAGAGGTTCCAGTCTTGTAGTGCACTGTAAAGGACTGCACATTCATTTACTCGTATAGGTCCAGTACAACTACACACTTTCTCCTTGTAAGAAGAGTGATAGCCATATTATCTCTTTCCCCATGCTTGTGTCGTATGGATGAGCAAGGGCTGCCAGCAGTCACACTGATTCATGTGAAAGTCATACTGCAATGGTATATTTAGCGTGTGTCAGTGTCATTATGCGCTTTCATAATTAAATCTAATGGTAAGGAATTAAGCAGGATTAAGAATGGACCAAATACCGGCACGCACTGTTAATGGCTACCACAGTTTGGATTTGATCTTCCGTACACGTCTATCATGATGCGAATCAGCTACCACTGAGCCACTGAGGATCCTCTGTTTTATTCAATAAACATTCTCTCTCTCTCTCTCTCTCTCTCTCTCTCTCTCTCTCTCTCTCTCTCTCTCTCTCTCTCTCTCTCTCTCTCTCTCTCTCTCATCATGCCTTTCACAGTTTCCCTCCCTCCCCCTTTCCCCCCATCTCCTTTCAATTTCCCACCCTCCTCTTCCTCCCCTTAATCCTTCTGTTTTTTCCCCCTTCTATTCTCCCTCCCCTAGGCTCTCTCTTTCTCCCTCTTTTCCACTCTCATCATTCCAGTCTCTCTCTTTCTCTCTCATTTTTCTCCAGTTCTGCTCCATTCACTTACGTCCAAATCCTTCTCATCTGGGTCGTCACTCCTCCTCTCTTTACCTTAATCCTGCACACAGTTTTTATTCAGCCCAACATTTCTAAATTATAATCATATTTTCGCTATTCCTTTTAACATTTCTACCAGTAATTTTGGTCCCATCGTGTTTTCCTGTATAGCTTCACCCCTCTCTCTCTCTCTCTCTCTCTCTCTCTCTCTCTCTCTCTCTCTCTCTCTCTCTCTCTCCTCCCATGCCTCTTTTTGTCCTTCCTGCTCTTTCTCACTTCCTCTTCTGCTTGCCTCTTCCTTCCCTTCTCTTCGTCCTAATTCTTCTCTCATATTTCCCTTCTCTCTCTCATATCCCCTCCCCGACTTCCTTGTTGTTGACCTCTCTTCCTTCCTGTCCTCCCTCTTTATTTTTCTCTCTCTCTCCTCTTTCTCTCCCTCCTCTTTCATCTCCCCTCTCCTTGCCTCCTCTTTTGTTTTCCGCTTCCTCTTCTTCCTCTCCCATTCTCTCCTCTCTCTAGGCAGTGTAGTTCCCTTTTCCTCTCCCCCCATCTCTCTCTCTCTCTCTCTCTCTCTCTCTCTCTCTCTCTCTCTCTCTCTCTTTCCAAATTCCTCTCCTCTCTTTCCCCTCCTATTCGCGTCATCCCTTCTTCCTCCTCCCTTCCCCCCTTCCTTATTCTTCTCTCCCCTCTCCCTCCCTCCTTTCTCTCTCCCCCAGTAATCCTCTTGGCGGGGTCTGGGCGTAAGAGGTCTGTCAGTTCCATCCACTTAATCAAGAATTCCCTTTTCCAGCTCCTCTTTATCTCCTCCCCCCGGAGTGCTTGGTTTCGCTCCCATGCCTCCGCCGCCTCCTCTCTGCCACCACCTCCTCTTCGTCCTCTTCTCCCTCCTTCCTCCTTCCGTTTGTCCCTGTTCCTTCACTACTCTCTCCTCTTTCCTTCTCTTCCGGTTGTGCCTCCTCCGCCTCCTCTCTGCCTCCATCTCCTCTTCGTCCTCTTCTCCCTCCTTCCCCCCTCCCTCTCTCCCTGTTCCTTCCCCACCCTCTCCTCTCTTTCTTCCTCTTCCAGTTGTGCCTCCACCGCTTCCTCTCTTCCTCCACCTCCTCCTTGTCCTTTTCTCTCTCCCTCTTCCTTCTCTCTTTCCTTCTTCCTTATCCTCTCCTCCCTTTCCTCCTCCACCCCGTCACATCATCCTTCACCTCTTCTTCTCCCCTCCTTCTCTACCTTCTCCCATCCTTCTTCCTCCTCTTCCAGTTTGTCTCCCTCTCCCTCCTTTCATTTCCTCTTTTTCCTATTCATCTTCTTCCCTTCCTTAACTATTTCCTCTCTCTCTCTCTCTCTCTCTCTCTCTCTCTCTCTCTCTCTCTCTCCCCTGCTTTTTCCTCCTCTCGCAGCTCTTCATAAGCTTCTTTCACTTCCTAAGCTCCAATCTTCTCGTATCTCTTTTTTCTTCCTCTCTATTTTTTTACTTTTTTCTCCTTTCCAACTTTATCACATTATCCTTCCTTCTCTCTTTTTTATTATTTTTTTTTTTGTTTATTTCCTTTAACCTTCTCATTGTCGGGTTTCCACTGCTAATGCCAGTCGAATTTATAGAGCTTTGAGCTAGTCATTAGAGCCTGAGAGTGTCAATATTATCTTCATTAATTCTGTCATGGTAGGGAAAGCTATATTCCATTCCAGTACCAAATGACTTTATTCCACATAGAGTGTGTCATAGAAACCCAAGAGTTTTAACCTTCCAACGTCTCCATTTTTATCGGCTTTTTTCGCCTATTCAGTATTTTCTGTAGTTCTAACGCACTTCCTCCCTAAAAACCCTGCTTTGCTTTTTTCTTCTTCGCACTCATCTTCATTACTTTAGCTCCTCAGTTTCCTCCCTTGCCTCCTGTCCCTCCTCTTCATATTGTTCTTTTGCCCTTTATGCTCGGCGATGAAGAGGACCCTACACGTGATGGCGCTGCGCATCTTGGGTGGAGCGGCTGCGGCATCCACCCGGCAGCCAGACCTCCTCCTGTTTCCCTGTATCTCCCTGCATTGTGTATGTACTGTCCCGCATTTGTAGGACAGACCGAAAGAACCAGTTGTTTACTTGTAGTCGACGGGTCTTCTTCGCCGGACAGACCAGGGTTAAGCAACAACAAAAATCCATTTTGTCACCTCATCTATTTCATCCTTTGTCCACGACCTCCATTTTCCTCTTTTTCTTCCCCTTTTCATCCATCGTCTGCAATTGCACTCTTCCTCCTCCTTTTCCTCTCTTTTGGTCCTTTTTCCTTCCGCTTCCCTCCAGTGGATCCTCCTCTTCGTCCTCCTCATTTCTGGGCTGTCTTTCTACACGTCGATTTTAGCCTCTCTTCCTTCACCACACACACTCTTCCTCCTCTCTTTTGATCCCGCTTCCTTCCCCTCCTCACCTGTGGATCATCCTCTTCCTCCTCCACATTTCATAGAGCTCTTCCTTCTTCTCGTCAGTTTTAGCGTCTTCTCTTCCTCCCCCTCACACTTACCTCTCTTCCTCCTCCCCACAATTACCTCTCTTCCTCCTCCCCACACTTACCTCTCTTCCTCCTCCTGTAACGCCACCCCTATCACCACTAAAACGCCAGCTAATACCGCCCTTACTACAGCAGAATCATCATAATTTGCATACCTTTCTGACGCAGCCAGCCAATCCTGCAATTGGCCCCACGAAGTAATAGCGTCATCAAGTTCAGGGAATTGCACCAACTGTCTTGATTTCACACCGCCGTGCATTGTTCAGGTCGAAGATTTATAAACAGATACTTACCAGCATAATAAACGCAAATTGTCTACTCTTCTACTTGGTTTTCTTTTTAATCTTCATCTTCATATCTTCTTCCTCTTCTTCTTCTTCTTCTGTGCTTTCTGCCCAGTCGATATCAGCTGCCCTTATGCATCTCCTCCACTTGTCTTCTGTGTGCCTTGCCCTCACACTGCATACCCAGTTCTCTCACATCTTGCTCCACACCATCTCTCCATCACGATCTCTTTCTCCTATATCTCGCAACTCATCACACCATCTCTCCATCTGAATCTCATGTCTCCCCATAGTTCTTGCACGGGTATTACCAACTTCCGTCATGTCACCGCTTAATTGTCTAACTTTAACTATAGCTATTAACAAACTTCATCTAATTAGGCCAGCTACTGTGATCGGCTTCTGTGTTCTGTAATAATCATCCACAACTACAACATTCTGCATTGCGACGGTACATTCCTCGCATGCACCACAACTACACCCGTCTAAATCTGCAACAATTTTCTCAAAACAGCTTCCCTAAAATGCTATAGTACTTACAAATTTCCCTTGAATTCTATAAATTTATCCTCCTTAGAAATACCACACCTAGAACAATTTTTCTCAATATATCACAAATCCAGCTTCTTTAAAGTACGGTACACCTACAGTCCTCTCTAGTTTACCCGTCAACCAACTCTCTTGAGAACCACAAAACCGACAACTTCCCCTAAACTTCCACAAATGCAGAAAGTTTACCCAGGCATTCGTAATATCTTTCTTTAAAATATTGTTACCACAAGACTTTACCCTTTTCATCCATGGAGGTCCTTTGTACATAGTTCTTAGCTCCCCCAGACGAAGTTATTCAGCTTAAGGGAGGCTTATCAGACTGGAAGAATTAAACATAGTCTTGGTTATTCCCTTCGCTGCTAAAGTTTCGTTTGGGGGTGACAAGGATGAAGCTGAAAAAACGCATCACCTTGTTAGGGAGTCATCTTAGAAATGCGCAGCTTACAACTACATCATAATTACAGTACCACAGCTACGATCACAACCATCCACCTAATTTTTTCCTCCTCTATTATTCTTCACAAATACACAGCCACAAGACTCTACAGCTATCCAAACCACCAGCTACTATCCCTGTCCACCACATCATAATCTCAACACTACAACCATTCACTGCTACAGTACTTAAACGTTCTCCTTTGTCTTTCCTTACGTATTCACAACCAGAAGTCTTTATCTCACATTTATCTGTACTACAAACACCACCTACCACAACAGCCACAGCCTCAAATTTCCAGTCTCACAGTATCTAAAAATCCCTACTTGTAACTTTTCTTACATTTCCACAACCGCAACACATTATCCTACAATTACCTAAAACACACCTACCGCAACAACCACATCCTCCACTCTCCCCTGCCATTATAACCCAAACTTTCTCCTCCTCCTCCTCCTCCTCCTCTACTTCCTCCTGTTCTACCGCCAAAACTCATCTACACTTCCCGTCCATAATCTCTATTCTCATTTCTACCTCCCCCTCTACCCACCTACCCACCCCTACTCGTGTCTCTACCCCTCCCGTCACCTCCCTCCCTTTTTAACAATTTTCTCCCATCTCCATTCCCCTCCCAGCCTCCCTTCACTAACTTCATCTCTCAATTTCGTGCTCTTTAACTTCTGCATTTATCAACTTCGACCATTAGGTAAAAGGTCTTTCTATTAATTTTAAGGTCACGCCATCATAGATTTTTGTGGTGCGTAAATCTACGAAACCGTATATGTCAGTAATACATCGCATGGTTTCAGTGTTAATAATCTTTTCTCAAACTTTTTTTTTTTTTTTCTGCGACGCCCATTGACTACTATCATCCTCCATCATAATCTGTCCCACGGTTTGTGTAATTCTCCTTTGCTTTGATTTCACCTACCACTCTTATGGCTGCTGTAGCTACCCTTACCTTTAACTTCATCTCGCTTCTGCTCCTAATCATCATATTGCCTCCCACTTTAACATAGCCCGCGATTTCAGTGCGATATTCCTGGGTCTAATAGCACCATTCAGCCAGTCCCAACCACCATATCACCTCCCACTATTTCCTAATATATTCCATGGTCTGTGTGTAAGAATTCATATCTCTAACCATTCCCTCTACTCCAGTCTGCTGCAACCATACAATGTCCATTCCCAACCTTCTTCTTCCCTGTTTCTCTTGTAATACATTCTCGTCTCCCAAGTGAGCAACACACACACACACACACACACACACACACACACACACACACCGCTCGCTGGTGCAGTGGTAACGTTCCCGCTTGCCAACTGGTGGACGGGAGTTCGCGCCTCGCTCAGGTTGCGAAAAGTTTCACTGACGAAGTGGGTGGTTACTGTCCACCTAGAGCAAGGGGACGGGTGTGTGCATGTGTGCAGGTCACAGCCTTGCCCTTAGATCGGACTATATGAGCTCTTAGCTCCCTTCCGGGAGGGTAAAAGCTTATCATCACGACCATCAAGTGATCCTGACCGACCCGGTGAATTACACACACACACACACACACACACACACGCACGCACGCACGCACGCACACACCCACGCACACACACACGCACGCACGCACACACACGCACGCACACACACGCACTGACGCACGCACGCACGTACGCACGCACGCACGCACGCACACACACACACACACACACACACACACACACACACACACACACACACACACACACACACACACACACACACACACACACACACACACACACACTATCCATTCTCCAACCTTCTTCTTGCATATTTCCCTAGCCTTAAGCCCCTACCATTTGGAGTTCTTCCATTTTCCCTCCCTCAGTAGTTCTCGACAGTGGCAGTTAACCTTTCCACTTCCTGATTCCTTTCCATAACACAGTAACTAGCACCTTATTCTAGTGTTATTCTCTTCTTACTGCGCAACATTTAATATGGAGAGATGACGGTTTTTGGCTAAACTGAAATAGAATTTAGTCAGGACCCGAAGTTGCCTCCTACACTTCATCCCTCCCTTCCCCCTTCCAATCAGCAGCTCTCACCTTTACCACTCCAGTCCTCCCACCTGCATCCAGTCTTCTCTCCGTAACCCCATCCTCTTTATCTCCCCCATCTTTATCTCTCCCTCCCATTCCATTCTCTGCCTCTTCTGCATCCCTTCCCCTCTGTCCAACCACTTCATCCTCTCTCTATGGTCCCCCCTTTTTCTTCAACCTCTCCCCCTTCATCCATCCTTCCTCTCACCCTTACCTCATTCAACCGTAACTTCCATTTCAGTCTCTTTCCAACTAGCCTACGATACCACGATTCTTCAGTTTTCTCCTTGCAAAACATCCCTTCCCTCCAGCCACCTACCTAAACATCGCCTCCCTCCAACTCCCCACCTATATACGGTTAACCCCTCTCCTCCGTACAGACTCCTCCTTGCTAAAACCCCTCCCACTCTGTCTCTTCCTTCATTCATTCATCCATCCGTTCACCCCTACCTTACTCTGTCCTATCACCCGTTCCATCCTCTTTCCAGAAGCCTTCCCGTTCTCCTCCAAGGTAACCCATCCCCCCATCCCAGCCAGCCATTCCTAGCCTAGACTTTACGCAGATTAATCCAGAGTGTCCCGGCACGCCTCACTCCCTCGCTCCCCTCCTTCCCTGCAGCTTTAGCCAGAAATGGAGCTTGTCTGCCGCCCCTCGGGGAAAAAAAAAAAATAATAAAATAAACATAAAAGCAAGAAGGAAGTTAGCATCATCGATCGAGTTTCAAGCGTATACTCAAGTTTTGCTGCTGAGAACACGAGCCTTCGGGAGTATGGTGAAGGTAGTGCTCAAGTGGCGAAAGAAGTGATTTGCTGACTTGCAGGACCGGAGTTTGATTCCAGGCTGGAGCATGTCATAGAAACACCACCGCTAGTGCATGTTTTAAGCGGGAATGGTATCAGCGCCGCAGTGGTGACATACAAATGCATTTGGTACGTAGGAGGAATGTTGGGCCTTAAGGAATGGACCATCAGATGTATAATCAGTTAGAAAGAAAAAAAAAAAATAGAAGGGCTTCAGTAAATCACCGACAGCCGACACGGCGCATAATGTCTTCTTAAATCATTTACTAAAAGTACGACCCGTGTCCCAATACGAGAGCTTACTTTTATCAGAGTTAAATATGTTTATCCTTGGATCTCTGGTATCATTTGGTGGACGTACAGAGAGAGAGAGAAAGAGAGAGAGAGAGAGAAAGTAGAATAAAATGAGCCGATGTTTCTCTCTCAGCGGTCACGAACTCAGCCAGAAGGAGGGCTAAAGAAAAAAGTTAGTGTGTGAAGCAGCGACGCCTGAATACGAGCAGGAGGTGTGGCGTGGGCACCTGAATGAAACAACTCCCCCCACCCTCTCATCCCACTCACTCCTGTCCCTCTCCCTCTCACCCTTCCCTTTCGCCCTCTCAACTTTTTCTCTCCGTCTCACCCTCTCCATTCACCCTCATTCGCTCTGCTCTCCCTCCTTACCTTTTCCCCTTTTCCTCCCTCTGTCACCATTTCTTCCTTCCATCTACTTCCCTTCCATTCACCGTCAGTTTCTCTTCTTTTTCCTTAATCATCGTTCCCGTCTCTCATTCCTTCACCTTCCTCTGCTTTCCCGGCTCTCATGTCTTCGTCCTCTCCCTTGCCTCCCTTTCCCCCCTTCCCTTCCTTCCTCTTCCCCTCCTCCCTTCCTCACCCTTCCCATCCTCCCCACCTGTCTCAAGTGTCACCTGGCGGTCGCATTTCACAGCTCGTGCCCCTCAGCAAAATACCCCAATATATTTTACGTTCTCAGGTGCTCCAGGTAGTAGACAAGATAAAGCCAGGTATAATCAGATTTTAGTGTCTTTTACGTACTGAATTTACATTAAGTTTTAAGTAGTTATGTACATCATGCGTACTAATTACTTACGCAGATTAATGAGTACGTATAACGGAGTATAACATACGTATTTGACTGTGCGTCCAAAATATGTTAGTTATTCTCTCTCTCTCTCTCTCTCTCTCTCTCTCTCTCTCTCTCACACACACACACACACACACACACACACACACACACACACACACACACACACATCCAAAAATAAACACAAACACACAAGTTCAAATACATTAGATATAAAGGATTTCTACTATGCACGCATACCCTACACAAGTCGATACATAAACAAATAAAATACACACGAAAAAGTACTGCTAAATATATGAATAAAAAGGAGAATCAAGAGGAGGAATAAAATGTGTGTGTGTGTGTGTGTGTGTGTGTGTGTGTGTGTGTGTGTGTGTGTGTGTGTGTGTGTTGTGGTGAATGGTATTGACAGATGGCCACCAAACGCACTGTATCCTTTTGTCGACCCTCCCCTCTCCTCTTTTCTTTACTTTTCTTCTTTCCTCTCCTCACCTCTCTCTCTCTCTCTCTCTCTCTCTCTCTCTCTCTCTCTTTCTCATCCTGCTCTCTTTCCCTCCTCCTTTTTCCTTTCCCCTCTCACTCATGCCAGTTTACTCTGCCGTTCCCCTCCCTTCCCTTCTCTCATTTCGCTTCGGTTTATTTTTCCCTTTACTCCCCTAAATTACTCATTCACTTATCCTCCTCCTCCATCCCATTCAGTATTACACAGAATTTCACATCCCACCAAAAATCTTTTACACGATGATGTAATTAAATAGAAATAAGTGAGTGTATATATATATATATATATATATATATATATATATATATATATATATATATATATATATATATATATATGTGTGTGTGTGTGTGTGTGTGTGTGTGTACATATATGTATCATCATCATCATCATCATCATCAGACATAACTAGTCCGCTGCTGAACAAAGGCCTCCTCCAACCTTTTCCTTGAATTCCTTGACTGAGCCAATCTTTGCCACATTTTCCCTGCAAATTTCTTTATCTCATCTCTCCATCACCTGTCTGGTCTTTTTCTGCCTCGCTTACAATCTCTTGGTGTCCAGTCAGTCAGCCTCTTTCTCCATCGGTTATCCCTTATTCTTGCTATATATATATATATATATATATATATATATATATATATATATATATATATATATATATATATATATATATATATATATATATATATATATATATATATATATATATACCCATACCTATCTATATCTGTCTATCTATATGTATATCTGTATCTATCTCACTACCTATATCTATCTATATCTATCTATCTATCTATCTATCTATCTATATACATATATATATATATATATATATATATATATATATATATATATATATGTGTGTGTGTGTGTGTGTGTGTGTGTGTGTGTGTGTGTGTGTGTGTGTGTGTGTGTGTGTGTAATTCCTATACCACCAGGGTGGCAGATGTTTGAGGTCAAGGTAGAGTGTGGACGATCGTTCTTAGGTTCGAATCCAAGATGTGTCTCGAAGATTTTCTCTAATCGAAAACTGTGCCAGGGCAGTAGGTTGGTCTACGGCCTGAGTGAACTGGAGTGAGTAGCTTAGCACTGGGTCCTACTGTGTGCCCGAAAGGAGTAATACTTGCAAATGTTTTACATCCAGGTCCCCAGTTGTCCAGCTGGATGAAGTTGGGCATGGGAGAACAAAGTGAGTCTACCATTTGTTGTTGGTGTTGCTGCTGTTGTTGTCGTTGTTGATCAACCCCAGTTTTTCTGGTTAAGCAGGCCTGTCAGTAGCAGGCAAGCATCGACCCTTGCAGGGCAGTACCTTCCAGTGTACCCATGTTCCTTTGCCATTGACAACGCCTTACGTTAGCGAGGCACGGCGAAAATTGTGAAGGTTTGATTCTTGGATGGAAGCAGCATATGCGTCACTACACCCAGTTAGTAGGGTTAGGGCCGCCATAACAGGCATCACATCACCCCGTTATTTATTTATATGGTTACTGTCCAACGTTGTACATGGTTTCCTGGGTTACAAGAAACCATTAGGATTGTCACTCATTGAACCTTCGCTTGAAGTAGAGCGAATAGTAATAAATGGTAACTGGAAGGAAAGGGAAAATTAGAAAGAGAGGATGACACACACACAGATAAAATGATAAAGGTGAAGGAAGAGGTAGGGAGCACTTCATTAAGTGAGTGATTGATGGTCGCCACCACCTGCCACCACATGTCTTTGTCTGGCTTGTGAATCGAACTCGGATTCTTCAGCTGCGAGCTATAGATAAGCTAACTCACGCTTCACCGGCTGCCTCTGTCACCACATAACAAATCAGTGGCCAGATCCACAAACATAGCAATGATATCATGTCCAAGAGAAATCAGTGACATGGGAAAATATTGCACTGTCCTTTCCTTGTTCCTCCTTCAGATACATATCTGTATTACAGGATAAACGTAACTCTCCTACTGTACAATTCATTTTTGATGGAAGAACAAGAGACGGGAAACTGTTTTCTCCTAATACCTAATATCTTCTCTCTCTCTCTCTCTCTCTCCTCTTTTCTCTTCTCTTTTCTCTTCTCTTTACATTTTTCTTCTCTTTTCTCCTTCCTTTCTTTTTTTTACATTCTCCCCTTTTCTGTTCCTTTCCTTTTCCATTTTCCTCTCTCCTCATCCCTGCACACCGCAACATTTCTGCCCAGTCTCAGGTGCAGGAAGCCTGCGTCACAAACCCAATAAAAGCTACTCCAAACTTCACTACACTCGCATTCACCACAAACGTACCCAAGGATTTCACCACACACGTCACCACATATCACATTTGGGGGCGTATTTATAAAGGATATGAACCCTCTGAATCCAATGACGTAATTTAATATTTAACTAAAAGAGCGAAGTGAACTAGCTGAACTAGCAAGGACACTACTAGACATTCGTACGTGTGGACCCCTAACTTACATGCATTTCTAATAAAGTGTGTTATTTTGGAAACTATGTAAGCTGCAGTGGATCTACGCACCTCGTTGGAAAGCTCTGAAATAGCAATAGGTGGCACTTAAATGTCTTTTTATGATCTCTGCCATGATGGTACTTTTAAAAAAGCCAAATTCAGCACTAAAATTGGGTTATCATGAAATTTATTTAATATTTAGTATATCCATGAACGTTGCTGAAAAGCTTTTGGAAGAATAGTAGGTGGTACCTAGTTTTTTTTTTTTAAATCGAAATTGGCAATTATATTGCTGAAATAATGAACAAAAACAAACGATTGGGCACCAGAACTGGGTTATATCGGAAACTGTTAAAGGTAGGCTACAGCGGACCTACGCACACTATTAGAAAGCGTAAATAACACGAGCAAACTTGCTTGTTGCAACACGTTCCACACTTACAAGTGTGAACATCCATAACTTCATTTATTCTGTTATTTTATTCTTGCTACCTACACGCATTTTAATGCAGCTTGAGAACCAGAATGTCACCACAGCCAACCACACTGACCTTAACCCTTTGAAACCGAAGGCCCATTTTTAGTTGTTCTTGCTGTTTCTCAGTTATTTTACCAGATTCAGAAAGATATCAATAGTTTGCGGAGTTAGACAGAGCCGTTTTATTATTCGATTCAGTACGGGAGGCCTCTCGTAACTTAAATAAAATCGTCTAGGAATATTTGGAATAAAATAAATTATACGTAACCGTGATGAAGGTGCTAATCACTTCATTCCAGTGATGTACTTTTTATTTCGTTCTTGCAATCTTCAGGCGAGTGTACTCTGTTTCTGCCAAACTTTTCGAATATAAAAGGTTACAAATAGGCTTCATTAACTACGTTATTATGAAAGGTCTTTCGCAAACAAAACAAAAAATCTAGGGATATAAAGAATGAAGCATAAAATGTCACCTGGTGAAGGGGTTAATATCTTACCACATCCACCACATCCACACACGAGACAACCACAGCTCACCGTTCATTCATAATCAGGTGCAATATCTCATTACATTTACCACACTTGCCACCACACTCACCACAAATCAGACCAGATTCACGAACAAACTTACTGTCGATTCCAAGCCGTAATTATGACCTGTTATTGTAGGAAGGCCAAGGAAACTGGAATCTATAGTCTTCCCTTGTCTCCTGTTCCACCTGCGAGAATAAATATAAGTTACTAAAGCAAAAATCATTGAAAGTATTTCCTATTTTTCTCCAGGAAGGACAAGAATAGGAGAACGAAAAATCTACCTCCTTTTCTGTGTTCTTCCTACAAAACGGAATCGAAGTTATGATAAGGAATCGGACGTAAATACTACAAGTTAATTCGTCTCCACACCAGGAAAAATTTCGCCACATCTCACCACATTCCGCCCCATCACCCACCAGAACCCAGATTTAACCTCGCAAATTCGGTACGTGTGTGTATGTGTGTGTGTGTGTGTGTGTGTGTGTGTGTGTGTGTGTGTGTGTGTGTGTGTGTTATTTTGCTACGTCTAGAGGATTTCATTTCCTGTCTCTAACTGAAGGGATTAATAATGATTATAATAACTCTCGATCTCAAAAAGTCTTTCACGAAGCTGAATACAATCCTGTGTAGATTACGAGGAAGAAAATAAAAAATGAGGTTATAAGGGAGGAAATAAAATGCGAAGTTTATTATTGGGAAGAAATGGAAATAAGAGGTTACAAGGAAGAAAATAAAATGCGAAGCTTATTATGGGGAAGAAAATAAAATACGAGGATATAAGCCAGAAAATAAAATACGTCCTCGAGCTAAAAATCCTAATCCTTTCAATCCAGTGACTCACACAGTATTTTGCCTCTTTTTCTCGCTATCACCAGACGATTTTTTGTTTTAGGGGACACTTTTCCAACAGGAGGAATTGGATAAATCTTTCATTAACACATCATTATGAGAGGTCTTTCTTTGATTGAGTATAATCGTCTGAAAGTAGAGGGACAAATATAAATGCGTAATCGGAATGAAAGAAGTAAACAATAGTGTCGAAAACTTTAAGCCTCCCTTCCATCGCCCCACACCCTCCCGCATCCCCGCATCCCACTTCTTACCCTCTCCCACAATTCCCTCACCCCATGCAACACTTTTCCACTCTTTCTTCTATCCCTCACATCGTACTCTTCCTCACTCGTCCCACCTCCGCTCCACATCTTTCCCCACTAATCCCATCCACCCCACTCCACCCACTCCACTCTCTTCTCCCATCCCCCAAACTTCTACCCCACATTCTTCCCCCTTCTGCTCTCACCCCCCGCTCTTCCACACTCCCCCACCCCACTCTGCACCCTCCCCCCAGGGCACATTCTTCCCCTCTCCACACACTCCCACACCTCACTCCACACAAGCCCATACTCCTCCACATCCCACCTCATTCCCCCTACTCCATCTCACGCTCCCCTGCCTTCCTCATCTCTCACCCACTGTTCCCCGACCCCACTCCACATTTTTCCATCCTCTTTCCCCCACCTACTCCACACCCTCCCCCACTCGACAGAGCCCCATTCCACTCTGCTGCGGCGACACGAGGGGCGTAATTCACGAGGCTGTATTATTGGCGCCTGGACCATAGCGCCTTTGTTTATGGCGCCCGGATTTGCCTGAATGATCGCTTCAATTATGCTTCGGGGTATTTTTTCAACGGGCGGGGGATTACTTTACTTTTTGCGCCGCGGGGTTTATTTCAACGCGGGAGGGGGATTTTTTTTTTCTTCAACGCGGGAAGATTGGTTTAGTTTTAGCGCCACGGGATTTATTTCAACGCAGGAGGGACTGTTTGCTGTGATGATGATTTATATCCCGAGTTTGAGGGCCATTTTTATAACTAAGAACGCGAACAAGCCCCAATTTTTGATGGTCTTCACTCTGTGGTGGAGATCATACTGTATTTGCTCAGTTTCTTTCGTTTTTCTTCATTCTTGCCTTCTTTCTTCCAGCCATTTTTCAGTCCGGTCCATTCCTTCCTTTCTTACCGGGTTAACTTCAAATTTGGCACAGTTGTTCCTTGGGCAAGTATCCCTACCTTTTTTTATTCTTTAATTTAGATAATGAAGAGGGTTTAAGGAGTCAAAGATAGAAGCATGCAAACACATATCTGATAAAGGTGGCAACATGAATCCGCAAAGGTCACCAGCGTCGATGAGAAGGGTTGGGACAGTCACCTCTTTAAGTGTTTGAGATTTTTTTGTAAGACCATCCCGCATTCCCATGGTCATGTTGGCAATCACTGACTGGCAGTGATTTCATAAACAAGTGACGATAGAAGATGTCTGCTCTTTCGGTAATGTTGCTGACTATTCTTGTTGACCAGGCTCTGTAATGTGAGACTGAGGCTTATGAAATCTAACAGTTACATGTTTTCCATAAATTACTGTAAAAAATTAGTGGTTTGCTCACCCCTTTCAGCCTCGCACTATATTATTAAAGCTGAGAGAGAGCGAAAGTGTGGCTTTGTTCCCAATTCTTGTCGATAATTTTTGTAAGTATGTGTTGATGATGAAACATGTCTGACCTTTCTGTATTGTTGCTGACTACATTCTGTAATGTTGGATGGAAACTTATCACAATTACAACGGCGGGTGTCCCATGAATTGTTCGCACCATCTTGCTCATAATTTTGCTACATGCCACCCTTTACTTTAATAGCTGGTAAATGACCCAGAAGTCATGCTGTCGATAGTTCTCACCTTCGTAGTTCCCTTTTTCTTATTACTGGATCCTACGTCAGGATAATGATGATAATTTTAGAGGATTATTGAACGGCTGAGTAATCATTTCCTCAGCGACTATAGTCGTTCTAAAATATCTAGATCGTTTGGGCGTTGTCCCTCACGGGAATTTCCCGACCCACGGTGCTGCCGAATCCATACCAACACACACCTCTCTGTCTCATGTCTGCTATTTACCACTTCTAAATGAAATTTATTTACAGTATATAGGTATATAATTCTCTAGTAAGGCCATGTAGTGTAAGAAATGTCTGTTGTTTTTTATAATAACAATGACTTTTTATAAATACCACAACACTTGGCATTGTTGCTTTCCAACTCTGTCACGTTTGTAGGTGAGTCAGTGAGGCTGGGTCAGGTGTTAATCCGCAGGTCATTTCCTCTCTGACCGCCATCAGAGATGGAAGCTCCTACCCCTGCTACTCGTATAGACTTTTCATAGAACCGTATAGACTTTTTATGGAAAATAATCTCCGCAAAATGTTGATTTCGTATGCAGAGAGAGAGAGAAAGAGGCAGACAGACAGACAGTCAGAAGGTTTTTCCTCAAATTCTAATAATTCATAAAACCATACAGACTTTTTATAGAAATAAATCTACATAAAACTTAGATTTTATATGGAAAGAGAGAGAGAGAGAGAGAGAGAGAGAGAGAGAGAGAGAAAGAGAGAGAGAGAGAGAGAGAGAGAGAGAGAGAAAGAGAGAGAGAGCTGGGAGTGAGGGTTGTCCCTTAAGCTATGTCTCTAATCCGATAATTTGCCCAGTAGAAAGTGTGGCACCGTTGTGGGTCGGGGAATTCCCATGAGGGACAACGCCCAAACGATCTCGATATTTTGGAAAGACTATAGGACAGACTTCAACGATAGGAGAAATTTTTTAGCTTTTGGGGATTGAGGATAACGGAGAGGGGGTTGTTAGCCGTAGGGGATAATCTTCATTCCCCAGAGGCTATGTTGATCTTTTTACCCCGAGGACATCTTATGCATTTTAATTACGCGATCGTCATATGATTTTGTTCAATTTACGAAGAAGCTCTGGTAATGTGTTTAACCTCCATCTCATATAATTTACCTTTCCTGAATAAAATCGCCTGGACGTAGGGAGAATGCCATGCAGAATAGGTCAGAGGGCTGAAGAGGGCAATTGGCTATTTGGTAAACGGTCACCTTATGATCAAATCACCGGACTTTTGTCTGACATATAGTTTTAATAATCACACCAGCGCTAAAAGGGTTAATTACTCAAAGACGTGCAATAGTCATTTTATGACGATTTAGTTAAATGAATCTCTTGGTATTTTCTTTATTTCATTCTTAATGCTTGAGGACGTTGTTGTTCAGGCTTGGATAAAACCCCCCATCTGGACATTGTCTTATGATGAGCACAATGTCCCTAAGTTCAAGAGAAGGAATAGGATAAAAAAAAAATCATCATGGAATTGAAGGGATAAATTGCAGTTAACTAACACAAAACGTATTCATAATGTTACTAAGGATGCATTACTGCCTAGTTTATCTACTGTACATATTCAGGTCTACATTGTCGTCGATAGAGGATTTGCCACTTAGAGGACACAAAAAGTATATGTGATTTCGTAAATGATATATATATATATATATATATATATATATATATATATATATATATATATATATATACTCATAGCAGGAGGCAAATACGACTGACGACATCCCTCAAGGAACTGTTTCTAATCTTGGAGGCTTATATACATACAGTATACATAATTTTCATCCATGGAAATTTAATGTGCCCGCCACACTTTGATTTCCTGTTGTATGTTGTCTTTAGCCTGCTTATAGTAGTTTACTCGGGAAAAATGCTGCCCTGTTCAGAAATAAACTGATAAAAAAAGAGAGGCTGATGTTCCTCCTAAGCCGACAAGATGACCATAATATGAGAGAAATTTAATTAAAAATACAAAAGAATGCTAAATTTCAGGGTATCTACACATCTTTGGTTTTCAGCACATTACTACGAGTCTAACGTCAAAATTTTAATAATCAAAGCACTGTAATTTCCTATCCCAGATGGCATCCCCCATCCTTCCCTTATCACCAGCATGAACCACCATCCTACACTGACCCTATCGTTACCACCTGCAACCTACCTTAATTTCTGAAAAGGACAGGTAATATTGCACCCGGTCACCGATGGATGTTCCACAATGCCCATCAATGCAGCAAAAGAGCAATGCTAAAATTATAGGTCTCTCAACATGTACTTGTTTTTTAAGCACACACATAGTTAAGTACCGCTGTATGCTTATCAGTTTTCCCCTAACTCGAACAGTTAGATAAAGAAACTTAAGAATGGAAGAGAAAGGAATGCAAAAATTCAAGATCTCTTTTACATCACTTTACTCTTTCCTAAAGTTATACAAGTATAGACCCATCTGACTAACCACTAAACTCAAGGAATCGTGTCACCTATTAAGGAGAAAAAGATAATGTTATATAATAATAATAATAATAATAATAATAATAATAATAATAATAATAATAATAATAATTAATAATAATAATAATAATAATAATAATATTAATAACTATGATTCCCCAACCCAGACAGCTTCCGTCACTCTTAGTAACAAAAAATCCTTAATTTTCAGCGAGGGATATTTAACTCGTTTCGTCCGATGACGTTGATTATTTTATGAATACTTTTATCTTCAAAAAACATTTAACTTAGAGGAGACATTTCAATTTGGGGGGTTCGTTGTAGCCTTCATTAACCCATCTATCGCTGTTAAACGTCCTTCCTGTCTTAAATAAAATCATCTGAAGATTGCGTTACTTGCTGTTGCTGTTGTTGAGTAAGCCGAGTAGGCTAAAAAAAACACGTCATCTTGTTGAATGGTTTAAATATGCACAGGTTGCCGATATATGTTTAGCTATACCCGTCGATGTGGAAAAGCTGAAGGAGTGTCTGACAGGAATTACACTAACCCACTACCCCATATCTGTATCTTTTGGACACCAGCTAATGTAGTGAATGGTTCCCTGAGAAAGTGGTGGTGGCACACGGGATTTGGACTTTTTTTAATAAATATAATTTTATCGCGTTTTCGTGTAAGTGGCTCAGTATCATTAGTTAAAAGAGTGTTAAGTGAAATGAATCAAGAAGCTAATTATTTTAGTTCTAGGGTGAGTGGGAAGCTGAATGTATTATCGTCATTCCCGTCATCATCATCATCATCATCATCATCATCATCGTAAGTCTGGGTTGGTCCACTGCAGGTACACTGAGGGACACAAAGTTGTCTGTTATTCTGCTGCATCTTCGTTACACCTGGGGCTGTCTGTTACACTGACCTCTTTTGCATCATATTAAAAAGAATCATCAGAGGGTAGAAGAACGCACACCTCTCTGAGCCCAGATATTTTAGCCAGCAGAGGAAAATGAGAAGAATAAGAAGTGAGATATTAGGCATATTTTTATCCCCGACAGTACAGTCACATCACCCCTCTGACTCAGTATGTGCCAATTTCACTCCAGCACAGCTACTTTACCAACTTCATCCCTAAACATGGTTCCCTTTCAACCTCGCCCTCATCTGCCGTGGACCAATTACTCTTATCTTAATGCACCATCGTCTACAAACTACGAAAATAACCTACAACAGATTTCACACACACACACACACACACACACACACACACACACACACACACACACACACACACACACACACACACACACACACACACACACACACACTAAATTCATCACTTTTTACGCGCCACTGAGCAAACAAGGTAGCCAAAGAATAACAAAAAAAAAGTAGTGTTTACTTAGGCATCAACTGGTCCCCGGCCTTGGAGCACCGTCTTGTTTACAGACCAACACCAAGACTCAGTTTCTTAGCACGTTCCTCTCGATATAAGTTCGTACGACTTATTTTTAAATTATTTTTTATAGTGTACGTCTCTGTTTACTGACCCAAAGCTAGTACTGTTTTGTTTGGTATGGAAAAGCATTATTCATTCCTTTAAATCTTTCCATTTTTTCTCTCTGCTATCCTCGTTTTTTTCTTACGTTTATTACTTATTGTACTCCTATCTTTACTAAACTAACTTTAATCCGTTTATCTCTTTTCCACACTCCGGTATTTCCTTGTGTGTTGAAGAAACCAAGGGATCCTATGGCATTTTATTTACCAACTTCTAATTTATTCCAGCCTGCGAAATTACTCCTTAGTATTGTTTTTAGACGATGGTAATGATGATAATGATTAAGATGATAATGTTGATGATGATGACAGTGATAATGATGATGATGATGATGATGACGATGATGGTCATTAATTATTATTATTATTACTATTATTGTTATTATTATTATTATTATTATTATTATTATTATTATTATTATTATTATGTACACCAATGAAACAAAGCACATGAACCCACTATCCATAGCTATGACCTCCCAGCACACACACACACACACACACACACACACACACACACACACACACACACACACACACACACACACACACACACAACAAAACTTTTCCTCGCATTTCACTTTTTTTTTTTTTAACAACTTTGGGGTCGTGTGGCGTGAAATTACGACTATCGCATGTAAATATTAACATTATAGATTTTTGCCTAAACGTCGAGGCTTTTAAAATTTCTCGAAACTGAAATTACGGGCAATTAATATCGGAGTCCAGTGTGTGTGTGTGTGTGTGTGTGTGTGTGTGTGTGTGTGTGTGTTATGGTGGTGAGAAGGGGGGTTGTGCAGGAGTTGATAAGTTAGAGTGATAGGCTACTTGGGGGCGTGCACCATCCACTCACTTGATGTAGTGCTTCTTTCAGGTAACTGCTCACTAAACACAAAGCCAAATGGTTTCTTGTAGCCCCCTCAAAACATTTACTACGCTGGGTGGAAACCATATGACTCAATGAATGCCTGATAGTCTATTTAGTTAATGAGGTGGTATTGAATGCCTTATAAAGAAGTGAATCGGAGGGTTGGGTTGGGGTATATTTCTTGCCTAATATCAGTCATCACCAAGGACCTGGGTACTGTTACTTTAAAGGCTGGAACTAAGTAGCATTGCCATGGGGTTCTACGGGTCTGATAGGGCAAAAAGAGAAACTGGAATATACGAGAGAGAGAGAGAGAGAGAGAGAGAGAGAGAGAGAGAGAGAGAGAGAGAGAGAGAGAGAGAGAGAGAGATTTGTACACATTACTTCAATAAGCTCGACACTTTCATCTCGTAGTGAAAGAGTGTGAAGGGAGGATCAGACAAAGGAATTAGGAAGCTTGGTAATCTATATCTGTATCTATCTATCTGTCTGTCTCTCTTTCTGGCTATCTCTGTCTGTCAGTCTGTCCATCAATCTATCTAGCTATCTACACACACACACACACACACACACACACACACACACACACACACACACACACACACAATTTTATTTCTAATCCTATCCAAAGAAAATTGTATTTATGAAATATTATGTTACAAATGCATTGTAATTTTTTTGTATGGATGCTTTCAGTGATCTGTTTATCTCTCTGTTTATTCATCTATTGATTCATTAATTTTCCCCGGCCCAAACAAGACCATCTGAAATGTGTTGGTGGAGCTTCATCAGTTCGTGAAAAAATCGGAAGAATGTCAACAACAAAATTCTAGAAAAATGACTCATGGGTAACTTTTCGGTGAATACTATTTTCAGTGTACCATGCCTATTAAAACATGCATAGATCTGTGAGTTGCACACACACACACATACACACACACACACACACACACACACACACACACAGAGGGAGGGGGGCCGAGTGGGCCTTCTTTTTCATTTCCGTCACACTACTCCAGACACTTTTATCCAGCATAGGATCTGTTGTGGTGAATGGATCAGCAAAGTCTATAACTAACCCTTCAAGTTCAAATAGACTCTGATGACAGTAAAAAATCGTCCTGTGGCAGCAGGAACGAAGTATTATATGAAAAAAAAAAAAATGGGGTGCAAAATATGTTAAGCCAAGTCCACTAGCTCAAGGTTCACTAACACCTCTTCCTCAGCGATTTATTTTTGGATCCTGCTGGTTTATATAATTTTGCACCTAACTTATGCCGAGTATGACGATAATGGAATGATTTAAGCGACACCAAAGACAATTGTAAGGCATAATAAGCAAAATAAATCGCTAAGGAAGAGGTGTTGGGGAGCTTCCATAACCGAGGAGAAGGCGTGTCCATGACTGCTAATCCCTTCAACACAATGACGTTTCTCTCTCTCTCTCTCTCTCTCTCTCTCTCTCTCTCTCTCTCTCTCTCTCTCTCTCTCTCTCTCTCTCATAGAACTGGTGGCAAATCCATGAAGTCACTGTAGAATATAGTTTTCTATCCATCCATTCATATGAAATTTTCCAAGAGTTTATCCATTCTACATGGTGGTTCTTCTCACTTTTTTTCTACTTTGGCTGAGAGGATTGGCGGAGAGAAGAGCCTTGTTGCTTTACTATCATTATATTTAACTCATAGATGTAGATGAGCCTACAATAGTTATAACCTTCTCTGCAATACCCTTCAAAGGACTATTCTTTTACTCTATCTTGGCCTAAAATTCTCCGTCTCCGTCTTGAATGCAGAACTGTATGAATAGACTGACACATGATGACGATGCTAGTCACAAAGAAGTGCTACGGAACTTACCTAGAGCGTTAGCATTGTCTCTTTCCGCCACAGTGCTGCGTGAAATAATCTGCATAATGACCACAATCTTGGCCAAATTAGAGTAACAAAGGTATAGTAAGTCTGTTGCTGATTACCCTCCTTGGCACTACGTAATGCTCTCTGTTGAGGAGTGGAACAGAACCAGCAAACGACCCAAGTCCAACCGTCATGTTTTGTCGGGTTTGTCGTGTGGTGTGGTGTGGTGTGGTGTCGTGTGGTGTGGTCTCGAGCCGTGTGGTGTGGTGTGATGTGGTGTCGTGTGGTGTGGTGTGCTGTTTGGTGTCGCGTTGTGTAGTGTCATTGCATCGCGTCGTGTCGCATCGTTTCGTCCGTAGAGACAACAGCGCGCCTCGATATGACCGCGTTATGGCCAGCGTGGTCATTATCTGGTGGACATGGTGGCGGTGGAAAGTTATGTGTCCGTGCATAATGTATAAGCTCATGAAATATGCTCCGCTGCGCCCCTGGCCTGCCTCAAAACGTACCTAAATTTTCAATTACGCAGAAAGGTATCAAGTCGGCTTATCACTCCTGATGCTCACTGGTGGGGGGAGGGTACTGGGGCAGGGGGGGGGGAGAGAGAAAGGGACAGTGGAGGAAACATCGACCAGAAAGGGAGGGGAGAGATATTGAAATAGGGGGTGGGGTGGAAATTGTCAAATGGGATGGGAGGATAGGGGAGAGAGAGATTGGGGGACAAGCTGGGAAGGGATTGGCCGGGTGCGAAAAAGAGAGAGGGAGAAGAAAGAGGGAAAACGTGACAGAGGAGAGGAGAGGGAAGCGAAAGTTGGTAGGGAACGATAGGAGAGATGGGAAAGAAGAGTGGGTAGGGGAGAGAGCTTGGGGCGGGGGACGGGGCGTAAGAAAGTCAACGTCTAAGTGGAGAGGAGAATAAGGGAAAGAAAGGGGAGAGGAGGAGGGTGGGGATGGAAGGGAGAAGGCAATGGGAGACAGGCCAGTGTTTAAGGGGAGGGAGGGGAGGGGAGGGGAGGGGAGGGTAAGAACAGCGACTGAACACTAAGGAAGGGGGAACAAGGGAGGAATTGGTGGAGAAAGGGTTATTAGAAAGTGAAGGGGAAGGGAGAAAGGAGAGGGGAAGAAAAAATGCATGAGGGAAGGAGGCGTGAAGATGGAAGAAGGTGACAAAAGGTGGAGGAGGAAGGAAAAAGAGGGAATGAAGGTGAGGGCACGGAGATAATGGAGAAGGAGGAAGGGGAGATAAGAAATTGACCTGAGAGCAGGGGACTAAAAGAACATAGCCAGATGAATAAATGAAATACAGGAGGAGGAGGAGGAGGAGAAGGGAGAAATAAGAAAGAAGGGAAGGGTAAGGAAGAGGGAACAGAGAGGGAAAGGTAAGGAGTGAGGGAGGGGGAGAGTGGGTGTTTGCATGTGCGTGATTGAGTCTAATTGTCTTTGTGGTGGTGATTTAAGTCGTGTGTTTGGCCGTGTTTGTCCAAGAAGCACTCCCGTGTGTGTACCCATGGAATTGTGGTTTTAATGAGATGCGGCGCCCGGTTTAAACGGTGAGGTGACGGGGTTGAGGTATGAGGTTAAGGTGATAGTGTGAGGTTTTAAGTCAGGTTTGGCATGAGATTTGGTGTGCTTTGCGGTTTGATGTGAGGTATGTGGTATGAAATGTGGTATGATAATGTGGTATGATGCGTGGACTGTATGTAAAAAAGGCACAGGCAGCCTGGTATGGTATGTGGCGTAAGGAATGAGATTTAGTATACTGAGTAAGGTCATGTATATGGTATGAAGTGGAATGAAACGTATGAGGTGTGGTAAATGGAATGAAACTTGTTATGCTGAAAACACTGTGTCTGGTATGGACTTTTGCAGTCTGGTATGAGTTATAAGGCGTTGGTATTGATATATGGTGTAATACTTAAAATATGGTATAAGATATGTGGAATAAGCTGATGAATGTTGCCTGATGAGTGAAATGGGTTGTGGTATATATCATGAACTGTATCCGGAAAGGGAATGTGCTGCCTGGTATGAATTACGTGGTGTGGGGAATGAGATGTGGTGTAATGCATAAGGGGTGCTATACGATATGAGGTGCGGTATAACGTACGAGGTGTGGTATGTCTCAGGAGGTGTAACCAATACGGAAAGGCGTGGTTAGTGGCAAGAAGCATGAGGTGTCGGGTGTGGTATGTGTGTGGGAGGGGGAGGGGGGAGTGGTCAATATGATGTGGTGAGCGCAATACCGCATTCTTTATGAACGCTCTTACCAGAAAATAAACACACACACACACACACACACACACACACACACACACACACACACACACACACACACACACACACACACACACACACACACACACACACACACACACACACACACACACACACACACACACACACACACACTTCAGCTTGATAATAATTGTTTGCTTCCTGTCGCCCCTTTCCGGATCGATGCCTGTGGGAGCTTAAAGAGCAGCACCAGGCTTTCTTGTTGTCTGTCCGTCCTTTTACCTAGTTTTCCTGTCAGTCTTTCTTTGGTGCCTCTTTGTCCCGTCAATCTCACTGCTGCCTGTCAGTCTCTACTCTGTCGGTCTGTTTTCCTTGCCAGTCTTTCCTTGCTGCTCGTCGGTCTGTACTTTGGATTGTTATCGTTAGTTGTGTCTCTTCCTATATTGTCGGTCTTCTTCTTTTAGTCTTTTGTGATGTTCGTTTATGTCGTTTAATTTTTTCTTGTTGGCCTGTTTTGTTCCTTCAGTCCATTTCGCTATCGTTTTAAGTTTTGCTATAATTCCTTCACCCCAACTTGACCAAGATTTTAGTCTTTTTGCAGCTTATTTCCCATAGCTCAGGTGCAAACTAAGATGATGGTACGACTTTATGGTCAGTATTCTCGCAGATCAAATAGGATCTCCTAGCACCTTTTCCTTACTAATTTAGTTTTATATACAGTTCGTTATTAATCCTTTGTGTGCTGTTTTTGTCTTCTATGTTGGTCCTAAAAAGACACGTACAACATAAGAGAGAATAGTGGTGAGTTGTATGGAAAATAAATCGCTAAGGAAGAGGTGTCAGGGGGCTTCGTCGATATTACGGGTCTATATCTTTTCCGGACAACATCGTGAGTAGCACCATTTAATTGTAGTGTTAGTCTCTCGTTATAGCTCAGCGTTCAAGATGGATAGGTGGCCATTTAACGCCAGGTTAAGTGAAAAGGTGTGTAAGTGTTAAGACAGGTTAAACAAGAAAGAATACAATCCTTGTTAGGTCATCAGCTGGAATTACTGGGCATTCGTTCCGCCTGTCTTTTTGACGTTGCCATTCTCGCTTTCTGTCGTACCCCTGTTTTTGTTCTGCCAGCCTTCCATGTCTTCGTCCTAAGTCAGTGCTTCTGACAGGCTATATTATATTGTCACACATTATTTTTTGTGGAAGTCCTGGTGTTGTGAGGGGGGCGTGATGGGTTAGATGTGAGGGGTGGTGTCCCTGATCATGTTTGTGTGTTGGCTCTGGGTAAACATGGAGGGTCAGCACACTACCTCACACGACCTTCTCTACTGCTCCTATCTTGTTTTCCCTAGCAGGGTCAGGTCAGGTCAGGTCAGGACACGGCTAGGTCACAGATCACTAGATGCGACACGGAACTAGTCAAGATCAAGGAATACGTCAGTGTATTAGGCGGTTCAGGAACTGTAAACTAATGCTACGGAACATTTATTGAAATTCGTTGTGTAACAGCAGAGGTTGAAGCTTTTTATCTTTGTCGATATTGGGAATAAACTAGACAGTCTGTTACCTGAGGTTGAGCAGTCCTACGTGGGAGGCGCTAATATTCAATGTTCATAATGAAATGTTAGAGCAGTCTCAGTTACAACATGTGTGATGGTATTGGCAGGGATGTTTTTACGACATGTTGCTTCGCATGGAAGATCAAAGACTACTAGAACAATATATATATATATATATATATATATATATATATATATATATATATATATATATATATATATATATATACACGTCTATTACGCCGATATGCAAACAGTCTAAAGTCAGGGACATCACCTGCAGAAGCACCATAGGCACTACCAAGTAACAAAACCTTTCCTCGCTCCTCACTATTATAATTTCTTTACAGTCTCTCGAAGGTGTCAAAACTATGATTTCTCGACAATACAGTAGTAATCAAGCTGATCTGAAGGTCTAAAAACTCGTCTCACTAGTTCGAATCTCAGAACGTGTACAGTCAGACACAAAAGCTAGCCTACTCATCCACTGGGTCCACTTCACGCTTAGGGCATGTCCATCACTATCACATCCCACTGAAGGGAATCATCTGCGGACAGAAAAACACATCCCAAACTTCTCGCAACTTAGGAATATAAGCCAGCCGATGGAAATAAGAAGTAGAGGAGGTGTAATATCGCCCAAAATTTTGTCCCTAACTGTACAGGGATTATACTGTAGACTGCTATTGTACAACCACCTCATCCACATAACACCCTCTTCCCCCTCTGTACACTCAACAGCTCCCTCTCAAAGTCGGCGCGCGAATTTCAATATAGCGTTAATGGAGAACTCAATACCCTACCCGATAATCTTCCCTGTCGTTCCTTTGATGCAAATTATATGCTGGAAATTTAAGTGATCCCGCCGACAGCAGGACCATAATTCGGGCTTTATCTGTTGACGGAGGGCATTCATTCGCCTCCTTGTCGTTTTTGTCGCATAGAGGCCCAATGAAATATCTGCTCAATTATCGGAAAGGGGCTTCCGGTTGGGAGGGAAATGGGTTCATGTTTGTTGTGCTCGGGGATTTGTCTTCACTGATGGTTATTGGGGACGCACACACACGCACATGGACTAATACATACATGGATGCACAAACACACCATACGCACGTACATGCAAATACTTACATACACGAATACACACACGCAGGATATAGATTCATACACAGACACTTATAAATGCACACACAAAACTTCATACAACACACACACACACACACACACACACACACACACACACACGTGTGTGTGTGTGTGTGTGTGTGTGTGTGTATACCGTATATAATCATACATACATGAACCCACACAGGTACACACATGGCATAGGAGTGGGAGCACCTTTATGCAAATGAACACACGGACACAGAGAGATACGGAAATACCTTTATGTAAATGCACACACACACACACACACACACACACACACACACACACACACACACACACACACACACACACACACACACACACACACACACACACACACACACACACACACACACACACACACACACACACAAAACGGGATACCTTGATGCAAATGATCACACGAGCACACACACGAACAGAAACAAACACAAACAAAAGCAAACCCTTCATTCTACTCGAAAACACTTGCGAAAATTAACAAGGTATATACTTACCTACCTACTTACGGGCGCCAACCTACCTACCAACCAGTACCCACGTACCTACTAGTACCCTGCTACCTACTTACCTGTCTACCTTTGTAAAACCATTCCAACCGGATTTATTTGTCGATCCAACCTTCCATTTATTTTGTTCACATTCGCATATTCTTTTGTCTGTCCAATCATCCATCCATCCATCCATCTACACATACATTCACGCTTATATACATACTTTAATTTATATATTCTTCCACTCATGTACCCATTAATACACACACACACACACACACACACACACACACACACACACACACACACACACACACAGAAAGAGAGAGAGAGAGAGAGAGAGAGAGAGAGAGAGAGAGAGCAACTTGAAGACTTGGAGCGCAGTCAGAGCACCCATCCATACTTCAGCAAAATATATACTGCACCGAATCAATCTCACACATAGGCTACCGAGAAGAGGCCCTTGAGAATCGAACCAAAGCAGGACTCACCCACATTGCTTCGCTCACCTTAGTATCTCGTACATTTCGTCTATTTCAGTTTATTTCCCGCGGCTCTAAATCCTTTCCAAACTTGTCTGATGTTCGACAAGACGGGAGAGAGAGCCCAAGCCGAGGTTAGAGGGTAATTTAATCTGAATTTAGTACACATTCCTGATCTGCGAGACTCACCGACATGCCGTAAAAAATACCTCCGCTAATCATCACATCATCACACAATCCTGAGCCAGGTAACCCTTCCATGTGTGTAATATCGTCGGTTGGTTAGCTTTGAAGGGTGACGTAGGAAAGTGGACGGCAGGTAGGAGGTCTTTGGGCTTCAGGGAACGGGCTGTCTAGCCTGTGTCCAGTGTCGAATTCACACACACACACACACACACACACACACACACACACACACACACACACACACACACACACACACACACACACACACACACACACGATGATCAGCGCTTCTAAACCAAATCCAACGTACCCCAATCAAACCCAGCATGCAGACCAGATCCGGCCCATCCAGACCACATCAGCACTCCCAGTCAGAACCCAGAGCAAAGCCAGACCCAGCCATGTCCTCCTCTCTATACTCCTTCTTCATTCATTCTTCGCCTTCAAACATATTTTATTCTTCTTCCCATGCCTTGTCCTCTTCCTCCTCCTCCTTTTCTATCGACATACTTTTTTGTACATTCCTCATCTCCTCCCCAAATTCGTCCTTTCACCACTTTTCCTCCTCCTCCTCCTCCTCCTCCTCCTCCTCCTCCTGCCAGACTTGAGCCAGAAACTGATATTCGGTCGTAATTCTTGTTTACTGCGATGGAATTAACGCCCAGGACTATTGACCCGTGGCTTGACTGTGGCCAGACACGGGACAGCCACGCGGGAGGAAGAGGGGGAGGAGGAGGAGGAGGAGGAGGATGGGGAGGAGGAAGAGAGGGAAGAGGAGAAGGAAAGCTGATTCTGAAGAGAGAGCAGAGTAAAGGGAGGGGAAAAGGATAAATGAGGAAGAAGAAAGGAAAGAAAAATGGAAGGAAGATTTGGAAGAGGAAGAGGAGAAATGGGGGGAATAAATGAAGAAATAGGAGAAGGAGGAGAAAGAGAAGGAGGAGAAGAAGAAGAAGAAGAAGAAGAAGATAAAAGGAGAAAGGTAAGGTGAGGAGGAGAGAAGAACCGAAGATATCAGAAGATAGAATGAAAGACTGATTTTAAGCCCATCGTGACTATGACCTCCCCTGCCTTGTATTCTTACCACCCCCAGAGGATTTCATTCAGTCTTGCAGGGAGATTCTCTTAACTGAAGGGGTTAGATATAGGCTTCATTACCCTCTTCGCTACTCGGGGGCTCGACTGAGTAAATCCGTCTGGAGGTAGCAAGAATGAAATATAAATAAGTCACCGGATTAAAGGGGTTAAGGAAGGGAGGGGAGGGTATTAGAGGGACTGGAGATGGGAAGGAGTTGGAAGGAGAGGAAGAAATGGGGAGGGAAAGGGGAAAGGAAGGGAAGAACAGGAATGGAAGATGATTCTGGAGAGAGAGAGAGAGAGAGAGAGAGAGAGAATCAAGATGGTCTCATGGTAAGTAAATAAAACCAATGGCCGTATGCTTAACCTCCTCAGTTTGGCGACATACTCTTCTAGTTTGATCCTACCACTTCTAGATGATTTTAGTCGTCTTAGGGGAGACGCCTTGAAGGAACTGAACGAAGATGTGTGGGAAGAAAATTGAGTTGTATCTCCACCCAACATATCTTCCTCAGAAATCTTTAAGTTGCTGATGTGGAGACTAGTCTAGAGTAAGCTATTCTTTTCAGGTAGATTTGTTTCAGTGGAGTTTTAATTACGTTTCTGCTGTCTAATGTTAAAGCTGCATTTAAACTCTAGCTCAAAAAAATGTCTCCTAAGCTGCAGTGAAGCATCTGAGGGTGGCAAGAAGGAACTGCAGATGTCAAGGTCTGTATTCTCTTAGGGTAAGTTGGCTCCCAACCACCTCTTCCTTAATGAATTATTTCCCAAACTACTCATTAATAGCCCCTGATTTGATTCTTATGTTTTTTTCAGTATCAACATAGATTGCATGAATAACACACAAGAATATAGTTACGGAGCAGAATCAGAAGTAAATCGGTAAAGAAGAGATGTTAATAAGGTTCCTAACCGTACGAGAAAACTACCCTGTGTTTTGCATCATGGAATTAGGGGAAGGCAAGCCCTAATAACTGAGGGGAACATTTGTGCATTTGTGGAACGTCTATGGGTGCAATCAGCCTGCATGCCACATCACAGAGTTCAGTCAGCAGCGAGATAGACAGGCAAGACTCGCCTGACCTTCTTGACCTGCTTTAGAATTTATTTTGACTTCTTTGAGATTTAATCACTTTCTTCTAATGGCACACACACACACACACACACACACACACACACACACACACACACACACACACACACACACACACACACACACACACACTTAGATACTGTTCATATATATATACTGTATATATATATATATATATATATACACACACATGAGAGAGAGAGAGAGAGAGAGAGAGAGAGAGAGAGAGAGAGAGAGAGAGAGAGAGAGACAGAGACAGAGACAGAGGAAAAAGGAAAATGTGGTAAAGAAGATGAGCAACACAGTGGACACAGATGTGACGAGATTAACTCCATCGCTACGATGACGGATTCTACAGTTTCTTTCTTGTTTCAACCAGTCCATTTTACTTAGCTGAGGAGAGACGATCTGAGCTGAAGAAATTAGATATACCCTTCAGTAAACCATGTACATTTTAAAGAAGTTATCAGAAACCAAAAGAAATGACAATAATGAAGAGAATAAAGTAGACTAGGTAAACGAAATACGAGGATTCGGGGGGATATGGACACGACACACTGACACAGGAAAAAGAAGAAGAAAAGAGGGGGAGGAGGATGTGGAGGAAGAGGAGGAGGAGGAGGAGGAGGAGGGAAAAGAGAAGAGGAAGGAGAAGGAGCAAGAAAGGGGGTTGAGAATGTGAGGGGGGGGGGATAAAAAATGGAGAGTAGTGAATACGGAGAAAATGACGTCAAGGTTGGGGGAGGACTACATTATTTTGGGCGAGTCGCGAGAGATGGGGAAGGAGGGGGGAGGGGAGAAGGAAAGGAGAGGGAAGAGAAGAGGAGTGTGACGGGGAAGTAGAGAGATGGAGGGGAAGAAGAAGAGAGAGAATGTGGGGGATGTGAGGGGAGGAGGAATGGGGAGCAGTGAGAGGTGCAAGGGAAGGGTTATGAGGGGTGAGTGGGAGATGTAAGAGGAAGCAAGAGGGGAAAGGAAAAGAGGAACACTACATGGAAGGAGTGAAGAGGGAGGGAAAAAAGGGGAGAGGGGAGGAAAGAAGGGACTATACAGGCAGGAGGTGAGAGTGGAGATGGACAGGAGGAAGAGAAATGGAGAGGGAAGGAGAAGGAGAAAGGGAAGGGAAGGGAGGGAGTTGCAAGGAGGTGGAGGAGAGAGGGAAAGGAAAATTAGGGAAAAGGGAGGAAGAGAAATGAGGAGTAGACGGAAAAGATGTGAAGGGTAGAGAGAGGGGAGACAGGGAGAGAGAGTGGGGGAAAGGGGAGAGGGTAGGGATTAGGACGAAGACAAAAGGGGGAGAGAGAGAAAGGAAAGGGGGGAGAGAGGAAAAGAGGAAAAGGGAGGGTGAGGAGGGAATGAGAGAAAGAGCAGGGAAAGAGGGAGAAAACAGGAAGCTGGGAAGGGATGAGAGAGAGAGAGAGAGAGAGAGAGAGAGAGAATGGGTTACACAGGAGAAAAAAGGGAGTCAGGGATAGGGGGGACTTGGGAGAGACGAGGAATTATGAGTTACAGGGCCAGTGAGATGGACAGCAGGTAGAATGAAGGAGAGACAGAGGGAGGGGGGAGAAGACGAGGAAGGAGGAGGGGAAAGGGGTAAAGGAGAGGAAAGGGAGGAGTTAGGGGAGGGGAGAGAGAAGGGGAGAGTTACAGGAGGAGAGAGGGAAGGGAAGCGTAAGGGGAGAATGCAGGGAAGGAGGAAGAGAGGGGAGGGGAGGTTAATCGATGGCACGTACAGCACTTGGGAACACGCCCGTCCGCAGTTTCTTTCAATTATGACGGCCAAACACTGTTATTTCCACGTGGAGGTTTGAAGGGGGGAGGGAGGGAGGAGGAGGGACAAGAAGAGAGGTTGGAGGGGGGGAGAGGAGAAGAGAGGAGAGGAGAGATGATGGAGGAGGAGGAGGAGAAGGGAGTTGATAGGATGTAGGGTAGAATAAGGGAAGGGTTGATATGGATGAGAGAGGAGAAATTGGTAGGAGAGAAAGGCGAAGAGAGGAGAGTGAGGGGGAAGGGAAGGGGGAAGGACAGGAGAAGGATGGGAGAAATTATAAGAAAAGAGTGAGAAAAGATGATGGGAGAGAAGAGAAAATGGTGGGTTTGGAAGAGATGAATGATAGCCTTGAGTCAGAGGAATGGAATGACAAATTTAGACAATAAAATGACAGGAGTAAAATATGGGGGTGCTGGATAAGCTGGTGATGGAGGAGGATTGGAAAGAAGATGGAGGAAGAAGGAAGGAAGGAAGGAGGAGGAGGAGGAGGAAACGAGGGGGAAAAGGAGGGAGAAAACAGAGAAGGGTAGGAAAGGGAGAAAAAAAAGAGAGGAATAAAGACGTAGAAGAGAGGGAGTAAGAGGCAGGAAAAATAGATAAAATTTTAGCATATAGCCTAAATGAAGGAGGCGGAGGAAGGGAAAGAGAAGGGACAGGAAGAGGTGAAAAAATTGTGCATAGAGGGAGGAGTATCAAAATGGATGAGGAGAAAGAAAGGTGATGGGAGAAGAGAGGGGAAGGAAAGAGAATGTGGGAGGCAGAGAGAGAGGGAGAAAGAGAGAGAGAGGAGGGGGGGCTATCAAATTCAGCGTGAACCCTCGTGGCCTCTTGAAGCTGCCATTCCAGCGGTGTGGTGGAAATGAGAGTAACGAGCATGAACGAGGTAATAGCAGACTGAGAAATCCACGGCCTTAAGTCGCCATGGATGAATTGACTATTTTTTCTTACTTTTTTTTTTTATGACATTCCTTGCCTCCCTCACCTCTCCCCCCTCCTGCCTCCTCTTTCTATCCTTCCCTTTTCCTTCATCCTTTCAAGGCTCCTTCTCCTCCTCCTCCTCCTCCTCTTCCTCTTCCTCTTCCTCTTCCTCTTCCTCTTCCTACTTCTTCTGCCTCTTCTTGCTCCTTCATTTTTGTTCTCGTCTCCTTTTATATAGTCTTATGTCTCTCTGTATGTCTGTCTGCCTGCCGGCCTGTTTGTCTGTCTGCCTGCCGGCCTGCCTGCCTTCCTTCCTGCCTGCCTGCCTGCCTGCCTGTCTGTCTGTCTGTCTGTCTGTCTGTCTGTCTCTCTCTCTCTCTCTCTCTCTCTCTCTCTCTCTCTCTCTCTCTCTCTCTCTCTCTCTCTCTCTCTCTCCACCATCACCTGCCTGACTCACCACTAGGGATCATTTGCCTCTCGGGTTACCTCTTCTTCTTCTTCCTTCTTCTCGTAACGTCCGTGGTGGCGTGACAGACGGTAACAACTCGGCGGGAATTTCTTATCTCCCCCTGAGGTTCATTGTGGCCAAATGTTTATTCTCCCCCTTTTTTTCTCCCCGTCCTGCTGATGGCAGGGAGGGGTGACGTGCCGTATCGAGGCCCTTACGTACGTCTCATATCACTGCATTATTCACTTCCTTTATTGAAATTTTATGCCGAATTCCTGGAAGTTTACACCCCTTCGCTACGTTGAAGGCATTTCAGCTTTATTTCTGATATATTTCTGATATCAACCAGACGGTCGTGTTTAGCTTTAAGAGACCCCTTGTAGTGAAAAGGTTAAAGCTTGCTGTGTGGTGCAGAACTCTTTACCCATTTATCGAGATGGACGATATCACCTTTAGTTTTTTTTTTCTTTCATTTTTTTTTTTTTTTTTTTTTGGCTACCGCTTGATGTTACTTGTTTCGAAAAAAAAAAAAAAAAAAAAAGAGGATGACAGGCTCGTGTTTACTTTCTTGCTGTTGTTGTTCTTGGGGAAAACTGTGAAACCATCGCCACACCCACTGCTGCCCACCTACTACCTCAATCCTCACGGGGAGCCATATGCTTGCCCGCTTCGCCATCCAGCACCATCTCAGCCCATCCTGCCCACTCTTCTGCACCCCTACCGCCATTTTCCTACTACCTCCCCCCACACCACCACACACATAACGAACGTGTAATACTATATAAATCAACGACTTTATGCTCTCCACTGCCTACACCCCACCTCATACAATGTCCATTTTCACAGGGTATATTCGTCCCACCTGGCCCCTCTACTGGCCACTATCTTAGCTCATCACACCCACAGTTTTCCACCCATGTCACCCATGTATTTTGCTCTCCCACCCTTGGGCTACACCTAACATTCCTCTTCACAGGCTATACTTCCCCGGCATGCCCCACCACCCACCAACCATCCTACCCCATTTCACCCACTTTTGTCCACCCACCCGACTCTTTTCTGTTTGGAGGTGTGATTGTCTTAAAAAATGATTCGTTCTACTACAGACCTACTTATTATGCCCATGTGCACTAAATATACCTCCCCGGACATGCCTCACCACCAGCATCACGCCAACTCATCCAGCACGCTCGTCTCCACCCACTCAACCCTACACTGAAAGACTAAGTCGATATATCTTAAAATCTGTAGCAACGACAGGACTGGCTTTTGGTACACGCCTTCAGAGCTATGATCTGAAGAAATTTGTTTTGACCTGAATCATCTGAATAGGCCTAAGGATATCTGAAAGAACATCAAAGAGCTGAATAGTCGTATCTCAAAAGCCACTGCAACTGTGGGGATCAGTTTGGACTGACGCCATCATAGACGTGATTTTAATCGATATGTATATTGATACGGTGTGTGTGTGTGTGTGTGTGTGTGTGTGTGTGTGTGTGTGTGTGTGTGTGTGTGTGTGTGTGTGTGTGTGTGTGTGTGTGTGTGTGTGAACTGAGTTTGTGTAAACACTTCAAAAGTATTAATTTTTGTAAACTAAAATAAACACAGATGCCATCGTACAATAATGATGAACAGAGACTCAAGCACTTCTTTTTGAGTAGTCTTTCCGAACCTGGGTGTTACCAAAAAAAAAAAAAAAAAAAAAAAAAAAAAACAGCAATAACACGACATGATTATCAGTACGGTAACATATTTTTGGTTTAGTTCCTTGTGTACGATGGTGTGCGTTATGTTTCATCCTTGTTGCTAGAAGACGACTTTATTCAACGTTGAAAAAAATAATTGAACAGGAAGGCATTGATGTAGCTCTTATTAACCTTGTATACCACTGCAAGAGGTCTCAGCTAACGTAGATAAAATCGCCTCAGGGTAACAAGCATTTAACATAAAATCAGGTCACCGAACAGCTTTTCTTCTAATTTTCTATCTTTGTCTGTGCTTCACTAAGGGATTACCTTATTTATAACCTATCCTACTGTAAATAGCCCCAAAAGGACCAATCATTACTTCTTGCCTATGTATTTCGTTCTCTTTTGTACACTTGTTTTCCTAATGTTAACCTTATCTTTCCAGGTAAGAGAATCAACCCACTCCTGCCTGCGATGTACCGGAAGGAAAGGTACGTGTGGCGTTTATGATTATTGGGAATCTTTTATCCAGTGAATGGACTTTTGGTCCATATCACTGGGTGCTTGGGTGATATATATTGTTCCTTTAATGCTTCCCGGTACACTATATTAATTAATTATTATATCTGGAACAAGGTTAAGTTGTTGATGATGATTTAGAATCAAACAGAGCACCCGGTCAAGTGGATCACGCATTCATTCACTCATCGAAATACTCGGCTCCACCTCACTGGTAAAACAATCCACACAAAACTGCAGCTTTACAATGCCTCTGAGGTATCGCTGTGCCGTCGACTGTCACACTATGTAAAAGGGAAAAAAAGTTCAATCCCAGTCATGTACATATGTTACTGCATATTTAATTCGTCCACATCCGTCATTCATCAATTAGTTTGCATCTTAAAATTACATATCTCATCATTCTGCGCATTCATTAACATTATTCTCTTACCATCATTCCGTGCATTCATTTGCATTATTCTCCTACCTTTTTTCTAGGCCATCCACGCTTCCTCATGCCGGTACTTGCTTATATATATACTTTTTATCCACATTTCTCACATTCATTCTGTCTGTGTTCCCATACCAACTAAGAAAACTCTGTTCTGCCTATTGAACAACAGACTTCCTCACCCCACAACTATTACAGATATCTACGCTTCTTTTTCTCTTCAGTCATGCATCTCACATATATACCCTAGAACTTACCATTTCTTTTCCTCTTGCTCCATTGTTTTTCATACCTTCACCATTCCAGAGTCTCTCTGTCATACGTCATTGTGACACAAATATATAATTATTCATGTTGTCCTCTTGCAACCCCTCTACTCAGACCTGTACTTCTTATCATGACCATGGCGACAACACCCTTATTTATTTGGGACGCTTCTCCCTTTCCTTCCTGCTATATTTTATTTCTCTTCTCTGCACTTCAGGTGACTCTGGACTGTGACAAGCCTAATGGCTTCCTGTAACCCAGGAAGCCATTTACAGCGGTGAGTGATAACCTTATAATAAAGAAATGGGATGGAGTGAAGCCTACTATGGTGCCCCCTTTAACTGGATGGAGAGACGCAAATGCGGCATCCATTCTAGAACTAAACCTTTACACTTATCCAGCGCCTTGCTGTGATTAGGCGCTGTCACCTGCAAGGGAACATTGGTTCACTGCACGGTACAACCCCGCAGGAACGATTGCTTGCCTGCGGTTGATGGGTCTGCTCAGCCAGACTGGGGTTGATCAACAACAGCAACAACTCTAATCTTCATGTCTCTAATACACTCGCCTCCTTTCTTTGTCACATATCTACTTATTTAATTTCATTATCCTCTTTACGTCTCTCTCCATTTACCAACTCAACTCACCGAGACCATCTTTCTCAACAGTCACATATCTTTCTTTAATAAGGCTTCCCAGCTTATGCAGATTCACAGACTTCTGAATCATTCTGCAAATATCTGAGTTCACACCTAACAGCCAGCCGTTATGATAATGCCCCTTGCGTTGAAATTACCTAAAAGACCAGAACTGTAATCTCGAAAATCATAGTACTGATGAAGCTGATTTGCGGCACAATCCTTCATACACATTAAAGGGTTAGAATCGCTCTCAGTTAACCGTTTTCATAGCACTGGTCACTTTTTTTCCCCTCTCACTCGTCTTATTACCGCCAGAGAGTTGTATTAAGCATCAGTGAAGAGTTAAAACGACGGTGACCCGACTGCTGCAGAAGCCCCCGGACCATTTGTCACATCATTACCTTTCTCTAAAAGGGCCTTTCCATCCCCCACGTCCGCACCCATCCCACCCTCTCCTCACTCACCAGCATCTGCCTTGTCCTGTCCTGCCCTTCCTCTCCCTTTCTCTTTGCTGTCCTCTACCCTGCCCTATCCTTCATCTGCTTTCCTTTCACCAACCTTTACCTCTCCTTCCTCTCTTCTGGCCTACTCTGCCCTATTCTCTACTGCTCTGCTCTGCCCTGTCTATCCTCTGTCCTTCCCAGCTCTGCCCTCCCCTTTTTCTCTCCTGCCTTGCCCTGTCCCTCCTTGTCTTGCCCTCTCCATCGTCTCCCTTGTCCTGCCCTCTCGTCTCAGGCATTTCCTCCTTTCCCCTCCTATCCCTCTCTTTTCCCCTGGCATATCCTGCTCTCCCGCCTCAGGCATCCCCCTCTTTCCTTCCTTCCCCTGCCTTCCCCTGCTCTCTCGTCTCAGGCATTCCCTCCCTCCCTTCCCGCTGTGTTCCCCTGCCCTGGTCTGCCCTGGCTCGCTCCTAACTCCCGCCCTAATGAGGATAAGCTGCACTATTTATTCTCTCTCCTTCCCTCCTTCCTTACCTCCAACTTAGTCTTTACTGATCCCTTTATCTTTTTCTTTCTCCTCTCGCTTATTTCTTTTCTCCCCTTTTCATTATTCTCTAATTTTATTGTATTCTGTCTACACTTACATGACTTTCTTTATTCTTTTTCTGAGTATATTCTGGCAATCGTCACACGATTTGATTCAGCGCTTTTCTTAAAATAATTATACTTCCTACGTTAACAGGAAATTGCTCAGCTTTTCCATTATTTTATTTCGCCAAATGTTACACAGTTTTATTAATCTCATTCTCTTTCCCTTTGTATCTGGCCACCACCACATTATCTTATTCACCCTTTTCTCTCTTGCTCTGTTCACCTCTCGGACCGATAGTGTTGGCAGCTATCTCTATTAACCCTTCCAGTACGATTGCTTTTTCATTTTAATCCTGGTGCAACTGAACGACTTTATTTAGCTGAGAGGAGACCATTTGAGCTGAAGGGATTATATTATACAGCCTTCACTCAGCCTGTCTCGACTATAGGCCCATTTAAGTTAAGTAAAATCGTCTGGATGTAGTGAGAATGATCTTAGCTAATACCTCATGGGAGTGCAGGAGTTAACCCCCCTCCTGTGTGAAGCTCTCTCTTCTGATTAATTCTGATTACCGACAGATGTCCGAAGGGGCTCATTTTAACGCCTTCACTGAGGTTGGATCATTAGGATGTCTTGTTCAGGCTAACCCCAGACGGCTTTCTACGATTAGGGGGCAATCCTAACAATCAGGGACTTCAAAACCTGTCTCCGTTTTTTTTTTTTCTTTTCCTTTTGGCACACTTAAGAATTTCTATTAGCCTAACACCATGTGGGTTTGTTCGGTCTAGAGAAACCCCAGTAGTCCAAAGGTTAATTTGTGATCTTGTCCTGTCCTACGTTTCATTCATATTTCTCACTTTTCATGATGTCCTTTTTTCTTTACGTTTCATTCATTCTTCTCACTTTTCTCGATGTTCTTTTTACGTTTCGTTCATTTTTCTCACATTTCTCGATGTCCTCTTTTCTTTGTTTCATTCATTTTTCTCATTTTTCTCGACGTCCTCTTTTCATTACATTTCATTCACTTTTCTCACTTTTCTCGATGTCCTCTTTTCTTTATACAGCTTCCTTGACATTGCCACTACTGGAGATGGTGACAGGGTCCACCGAAACTGTTTGGTACAAATATTCCCCGTCTACAAGTGTGGGTTTCATTCACGGTCTTTATCACGTCAGCAATTCATCCAGCAAAAGTCTACGGAGATTTGAACAACTGTTTCATCTTTTGGCGTGGACGATTTTTTTTTAAGCTAGTCGTTCAGCAGCTTAAAAGACGAAATATACATGAAAGAGAGAGAGAGAGAGAGACAGAGAGAGCTAACCAGGATATAATACTAACTGCCGTGGTACCAAAAAGTCTCCCTCGTTTAGGCAGTGTGGTAATTAAGCCACCTGGAGGAGTAGTGTGGGAGGAGCCGTAATGGAGGCGGGTGGCGGGACATGCGAATGGGGACTAGGGGAAAGAGGGGAAAATAGAGGGGAAACATGGGGGGAATATCGGAAGAGGGTAAGGAAATACTGGGGAAAACGTGGGGGAGGGGGTAGAGAAATATTGGGAAAAAAGGGCGGGTTATATGAGGAAGCAATGAGGAAGCAACAGGGAAATATCGTAGAGGATGGAGGAATTATGGGGAAGTGAGGTAAAGGTAAGGGCTGGATGGACACCTGAGTCGAGTGGTGCCAGCTGCCCACACCGGGATCCGAACCCTGGCGCTACTGGAGAGGCAGTTCCGTAACCAGGTCGGCCTGTGCATCGCTAAATATGATGATGATGATGATGATGAGGAGGAGGAGGAGGAGGATATATAGAGGGGAAGGGAGAGGATATAAGGAGGTGAAAGGGATGGACATAAGAAGGCAAAGTGAAGGATACGAGGGATAAGGGAGGGGTATGGAGGGTAGGGAGTAGGATATATACAGGGGTAGGGGAAAAAGAAAGGGGGATAGGGGAGGGATATAAGGGGATAAGGGGAAAGGGAGAAGGATATCTGAGGGGTGGGGGAAGGGACGGGAAGGGGAGAGAGGGAGATATTTGTGGGAAGAGGGGGGGGGAAGGAAAAATGGAGGAAGGTGGAAGAAAATATGGGGCCAGCTGGGGAAAATATATGGGGCGGAAGGATATATGACGGGGAGAGGAAAAATGGGGGAAGGGGGAGGGAAACATTTTGGGCAGGGAATCAGGGCGGAAGGGAAGTTGGGGAGGCAGGAAAATCTGGAGGAAAAGAAGGTGGAGCAGGGGAATCCTTGGGAAAAAATAGGGACAGAATAATATATGATGAAGGATACTCGGGGAAAGAAATTTGGAGCAGGAATTTAGAGAGAGAGAGAGAGAGAGAGAGAGAGAGAGAGAGAGAAGATCAGGGAGGAAAAGAAACCTTGGGGGTAAAAAGTTTTAGCCAATGGTCTAAAGAATGCCAGGAAATCAAGTGGAAAGTTAATATAGAAGGCAAGGGAATTTTGGGAGGACAGGGAAATCATTGTGGATACAGAATTTGGAAATGAGGAACAGACTTTATTATCCTCTTTTTTCAACATCTTATCCATTTTCCATTTTTTTTTTTCCAGTTATTTTCGTCGGAAACGCTTCTCGAACTGAACTATTATAAAAAACCCCATACTAATTAATCTGGCCAGGCATGTATGGCAACACTGTTCCTGCCGAGATTCTGATTGGCTGGAGGTGTTTTGTTGCTGAAACTGATACTCTTTTTGTTGTCAGATATGATACTGAGTTTATCGAAAATACAATCGTCAAAAGCAATAGGAAATCCGTTATATACTTAACAACAATGAAATTTTCGTAGGAAGATAGAAATATGAGTCAACAAAGTATTATAACAGTCCAAGTCAAGGTCAGCATTCGACCAATTCCTTCAAATCTCCGACACTCGATAATGTAACAGAAAATTAAGGAAACCTGCTTAATCTATGCGTTGGTGTAACACACATTTAAATTTTAAGATCAGTCCGCACCCTTAAATCGTGCCATAACTCTGAATAATTAAAAATTCTAATGAAAAGACGAGTTGTGCGGGAAGGGAGGTTTGAAAAAATTGCGAAAATCAAAGTAGGCTAAAGTCAAACTATTTCATTATATCTCCTCTATTATCACAGTACGGGCTGATCTTAAAATTTAAATGTGTGTTACACCAACGCATAGATTAAGCAGGTTTCCTTAATTTTCTGTTACATTATCGAGTGTCGGAGATTTGAAGGAATTGGTCGAATGCTGACCTTGACTTGGACTGTTATAATACTTTGTTGACTCATATTTCTATCTTCCTACGAAAATTTCATTGTTGTTAAGTATATAACGGATTTCCTATTGCTTTTGACGATTGTATTTTCGATAAACTCAGTATCATATCTGATAACAAAAAGAGTATCAGTTTAAGCAACAACGAAATCGAACAAACACCTCCAGCCAATCAGAATCTCGGCAGGAACAGTGTTGCCATACATGCCTGGCCAGATTAATTGGTATGAGGTATAGTATTCCCTTCCTTCCGCATTAACTCATAGCCTCGGAAGCTTTTTTTTTTTTTTTTTTTTTTTTTTTTTAATTTCCATTATTCTTTTATCATCTAATCTCTTTAATTTCCATTTGTTAGAACCCAGTATAATATACTAACATTCCTTTCCCCCCCCCCTTTTTTTTTCTATAATTCTTCTCTATTTATATGCATTGTGTGTGTTAGATCAGCCTTCAAACATAACATATTACCATTGCTCATTTTACAGCATCCATCTCTCTTTATTACATTTCTTTAACTGATTGAAGAGCAGATGCCAGAAGCCACACCACCTCGAAATATATCCTGTTGATAATCGGTTTTACGGTTAATGTTTAATTCTGCCTACCAGCTGGCGATTATCATTCATTTGCAGCAAAACTCAGACTTTGAATCTATTATGGCTTACCTCATTATATTGCATTCAGACCCGCCATATCCGAATTATTTTACTCGAACTTTTCGCAGACTGTTATATTTTGCTGTAGGAACCCCCTTGGTCTTAATGGGACGTATTGTTGTGGGTTTACGAGTCTTTTCCAGAACCACTTCCCAAGAGATTTGTTTTGCACCTAAAATCTTTTATGCTTTTGGTGTTTTTAGTTACGTTCAGTTTAGGCGAGATACCTTTGAAGTGAAAGATCGAGATACAGCCATCATTAATCCATTCCTGGTAATGACTCTATCCTAAGGTGAATGAAATGTGTAGCTGTGCCTAGTATAGAACATAAAGACGCGTCACCGTACCGAAGGAGTAAATATAAAATATGATATGAATAAGAGAACCGTAATCTTGTCCTATTCAGGGATACTCTTGTTAGGATGAGCCGTCAGGAAGCCTCTTGACCCCTTCAGTTCGGTGGCACCTTTTATTTTGCTCCTGCTATCATTAGGCGACTCTGTTAGCGAAAGAATGAAGAGAAACTGTTCCATTCAGTGTAATAAGTCTCTTCTTGTCTGAATAAAATTGTCTGACGGTAACAAGAATGCAGAAGAGGTCATCTTGGGAAGAGGGAAGGAGAACATGATCCAGTGTTCAGTAGTATTTACTATTTTACACCTTGTTATTGTGCCTATTACACCTTGATATTCTCTTCTCCGTTATCTGTATATTTATAAGACCAACATAGTTTGTCTCAGTTGCGTGCAGACGAGAAAAAAAAAAGTTTAATATGCAAAATGATTCGCTGGAGAAGTGGCGTTGCTAAATCTCCAAGCCAGCTTACAGTAGGGGTCAGTGACACTCCCACACCCAGACATGCGACACTTCCAAGGACAAAAATATAACGCGACAGCCACACATGCCAGAGGGACATTTTATACAGGCCTTCGACCAGTGGCCTGAGTGCACACGTTCAGGATCGGTATAAATAATCTTATGTGTACCCAGAAAACACACATACACATACATAAAACTTACTGGACTGACGTGCATGTCGCCAATGTGTATGTTTTTCTGTGTGCGATTTTTTTTTTTTTTTTTTTTTTTACCATTCAGGGCGGACGATGAGGAGGTGATGGTGGGTAGTTATAATAGTGGAACTTTAATACATTTATTACATTTATTACCATATTTTTCATTGTTCTTCCTCACCACAGACGATCTTATTTATCCGAAAAGAAAGGATTTAGGTATAGTTTTCATTAATTTTTTTCACTAACAAGGAACTTTCTTAACCTTAGTGAAATAGTCTGGCAGCAACATGAATAAGCCACAGAAAGACGTAATAAATTCGATAGTGAAGGAATAAAGGGGAAAAGCTTGTGGATACGGAAGGTGGGTGAAGGGGAGAATGAGGTAAAGAGGAGAGAAAAAGGAGAAAGTGGGGAGGAGTAAGGAGGAGGGAGAAAGGACAAGAGCGGAGGGGTAAGGAGGAGGAAGAGAGGAAAAAGAGAGAAGACATGGCTGGAAGGTGTAAGGAAAAACAGAGAAGGAAGAGTGTTTTTTAAGAGAAGGTAAAATGTTTGGAACAGTTAGCTACAAAGAGAGGAATAAAATCGGGCAGATTGACGTATAAGGGGGAGGAAGAGAAGGGAAGAGTAAAGTATTAGGAATATGGATAGCAATGGGTAAGAAAATAGGAGGAAAGGAAGGAAATGGGTCAAGAGGATGAAGCACAGAATAGAGGGAAGCAAGAGAGTTGGTGAGAAAGAAAGTGGGAAGGGGTAATATAAAAGGTTCGAGTGTGACGAGGACAAAGGGAGGAGAAAGGGTGAAGGGGTGGAAGTCTTGGTAGTCAAGAGTGAGGAATCATTGTGACGGAAAAGAATGGGTTGAAGGAGAAGGATGGACAGTTAATAGAAGCCTCGGCTAGAAAAATGGGAGAGATATGAGTATAAGGAGGAAGATGGGCGGAGAAAGGAGGAAGAAGACAGGAGGAATGAGGAAGAGATGAAAATCTGGAGAAGGGGTGATGAATCAGAAGAAAGGAAGAGAGGATGTATGAGATTGGCTATGAAAGTGATGGTAGGAGGAAACAAACGAGGGAGTGATAGGAAAAGTTTGTGCTTGGATGAGTAGGGTGGATAAGAGAGGGAGATATGAGTAGAATTAGAGGAAAGTGGTCAGAAGGAAGAGGATAGAAGACAGGATGGAGAGGAAAAGGATTGTTAAGAAAAATGAAATAGTTAATGGGTAGGTTGAAGTGAGTGGGTCAGAGGAGGAGAAAAAGGGAAAAGGAGTTAGGGAAATGGAAAAAAGCTAGTTGACGAGGAATGTTACAAAAAGAAAGGATGGGGCGTCAGTGAGTGAGACTATATCTGGATGTGAAATAAATGATGAGTGGGATGTGAGGTAACTTTTAGGAAGGGTGAAGGGACCTAACCCACTCATGGTCGAAACAACTCCAGTACCATATTCAGATTAACGCCAGGCGAATTTATTTAGCTGGAAGTGAGTCGTACAAGCCTGACCGATAATACTGGTACCATTAACCCTCTCTTGATCGGGAAAACTCTAGTACTCTATTCCAGTTAGCTCGAGGCGATTTTACTCGGCTGAGAGTGAGTCATAGAGGCCTGAATGTAAAAAGTGAAATGGAAAAGAAATGAAGGAGAGGGGGTAAGTAAGTAAGAAAAATGGATATAATGAGGAAGATAAGAGGAACGGGGTGACACGGGAAGAGGAGACGTGAATGAAAGAAAGACAAGGATGTAAAAAGTTAGCTAAGAAGGAAGACTGTGGGAATTAAGAAGGAATAGTAATAGGTTTGGAGAAAACGAAGATGAACTAGAAGGAGGAGAAAATATAAGAGGAACAAATGGTAGGGAAAAAAAAAAAACGTATGGTATACATGAAAGGAGAGGGCTAAGAAAATGTGTATGTGTGTGTGTGTGTGTGTGTGTGTGTGTGTGTGTTGGATTATTGACAGTCTCATACCCGTCGTGCATATCCCTATAACTCAGTGGCCCCCGCCCTTACGACTCTCACACCTCCTCAATGGGACCCCAGCACGGACCACCCTTCCTCCCACTGTCCCCCGCTACCCTTTCCCCCCTTCCCCTCCCGCAAGAGCCCCCTCTCCCTTCCACTCGCACACATACGTCCCCTTCCCCTCCATGCGCACGTCCCCACACACTTCCACACACACTTCCTTTTTCCTTCCCCACCCCCTTCCTCTCCACATGGACTCCCTTCCTATTTTTTCTACGCCCCCTTTCCTTCCCTTCCACCCTTTCTCACCTTTTTCTACTCTAAGTCCCCTTCCCTTGCCCTCTCCCTACGCTCATTTGTCACTCTTTTCCTGCTCCCGCATCCCTCCATCTATACCTTCTACGTACTGTACAGTATATGCCTTCTTCTGTAATCACTATTTTGTACTCTCTCTCTCTAAATATCTTTTCCCAGACTATATTCATGCATCCCAAGCACCTACAGTATTCTTTCACCCCCTTTCCCTTATCATCCCCGTCCCCAACCCTCCCACTTTCCGCTTCCCTCTGGCTCCCCCCCCCCTCCCTCCCGGAGGTGGGACGCTAAGATAAATTCTCAGATCACCAGCCATGGAAGACCCCACCGCAAAATAGAACTTCACAGACGGACGCATTGACGGACGGATGCCATGTCAATTTTATTGGCATCACCCTTTTATGACGTTATTTTCACTAAAAATGAAGGTCACCCCGTGGTAAAGGAATTAGGTAGGGCCTACAGACTATTAATTCCTTCACTAGGATGACAGTCGTATTTATTCTTGCCAACCCCTTTGTGAAAATTTTTTACAGCGTAGTAAATTCTTGTTATAACAAAAGGGTTTTAAGGTTTCCAGTAGTTCCTTTACTATGATGACGTTTTTATTATACGGTACAGTATTCTTGCAACCTCCGGTCAAGAGAGAAATCAGAGATAGCAACCCATCTGAACAAACACTTCCGATATTGCGATCGACAAAGAAGGCAAGTTATATGAAGTATTAACTTCAGCTTGCACAGATATATATAATTCGACCTTGCCATATCACTATAGGCCAACCCTTTGGCTGACCCTCAACTCTTCCACCAAGTTTAGTCCAAATTAGATGAAAAATTTTAGTGTTTTTGTTCACACCTCAACTCCTCCACCAGGTTTGGTCTGATTTGGATAAAAACAAACAAACAAATAATTTTCCCTTGAAAAGTTCAGACTTTGACCTAGCCTTGTGATCTTAACCTTTGACCTAAAGTGATCCCTAGGCAAACCTTCAGCCTTTCCACCAAGTTTAGTGAAAATAAGATGAAATAGTTCTGACTTGTTTTGATCTCTCTCTCTCTCTCTCTCTCTCTCTCTCTCTCTCTCTCTCTCTCACACACACTCTTTGAGTAAAGCATAATACTAGCACTCGCTCCACGAACGCGCGGGTATTATATATATATATATATATATATATATATATATATATATATATATATATATATATATATATATATATATATAAGACTTAAGCAGTCGAACACTGAACTGACGGGAACTCACCTGAACGATCATTTCCGATCCGGTGAAGGACGGAATAAATAAAAAAAAAAAACAGATGACATCTTTTACATTTATTCATGTTGGCCTGAAGATTTTACACGACTTTAGGACAGACATTTCGGACCGGAGGGTTTAGATATCCTTCATTTACCCCGTCACTGCAACAAATCCTAAGTCGAAGCAAATCGTCTAGCAGTAGCATGAATAAACTAATAAAAGGCACCCTAGGACTGAAGAGATTAAGCGACTGAATATAAAAAGAAAGGGAAGAAAGCAGATCGAACACCTCCGATTAGGTGAGTAATAAAGGGAAAGAAAAGATGGAGTAAATGTTACCATCTCTTTGCATCGATGACGTACTTTATTAAAATATTCTAGATACCATTAACCAGATTTACTTATCATGTTGTAGTCTTCGAACCGCAAAGGTTGGGTAGCTTTCATTTTCACGTTCTCTACTCGGGTGCTTTCCTAACAAGCATAATATCGTCTGGAATTAGCACGAATAAGTAAATAAATGAAAAACACACGGCCCCGGACGCGAAAGTTAAACAAATTCCAAGAAAAAAAAAAAAAATAAGGTTAGCGAACACTGAACACAAAGAGAACACAGCTGAGCGAACACTTCCGATACAGTGAACCATGAATGGCTTGGAAACATTCGAGATGCAGGTAGTGCTTTTTTTTTTTTTTTTTTTTCGTTTTGGAAATTGAATGGGTTTTGCCTGAGAATGAACGGATACTTTGCCAGGGCTCATAAAGTGTGTGTGTGTGTGTGTGTGTGTGTAATTCTTGTCATACTGGAATAACCTCAATCTTCCTCTTTATTCCCATTCCCTTTTCTTTTATTCTTGTTGCATATTCCTTATCCATGCATTTACTTTCCCTCGCCATCGATCTTACTCATTCTTCTCACAGTTCCTACCTGTTGGTTTTCCCTTCCCTGTGCAGTGTATTACTAATCAATGCTTCTAATGTTTTGTGTTTTCTTGGCCATGTCGCGCTTCCTACCTTGTTTTTGTACACTCTCAGGCTACCATTACTCTTCGTTGAATAAAATCATCTGGTGTCAGCTGGAAAGGAATGAAGAAGACGCAACCATGAAAGGCTTAATGATATCACTGTTGATGGTCTCAGGCTTCAGCAAATCACCCTCAGCTGAACAAACCCGTCTGAAATTGGTTGGAATATAATGCTAGTATTTCCTGAACATGAGGAAGTTAACTTACTCCTCCCTCTCAGAATTCTTTCGTCTTCTTTGTACATTTTTTGCTTTTCCTCTGCAGTTCCTTCCTTTTTAGTGTCTTGAAGTCTGACGTATTATTTCGTTCTTTTTTGGTACTTTCAGAAGATTTATTCAGCCTAAGAAATGCCTCTCATACTGACGGCTATATTAACACTTCCAATTCGAAAAGTCCCTCAATGCTGAAGAATAAAGCATGGATATAGCAAGAATAGGGTGAAGCTGTCATCATTGCACCAAAGGATTAACTTGCTTCTCTTCCTCTCTCTCTCTCTCTCTCTCTCTCTCTCTCTCTCTGCTAAATTTTTGTTTCTGTCCTTTCTCGTTTACCCTTTGCATCATGTGAGTTTTTTCAACATTTATTCTTGCTACCAACAGGTTATTTTATAAGATGTCTTGTTTTGAAAGCGTTAATCGATAAAGGTCGTGCCATGTTTAAGCCTGCAGACAGTTATAATAAAATAATATATAATCGGATTGCAGGTCTCTGAATGTAATTTTCTGCTGCCCCTCCAATTCAGTAATTTTTCCTGCCTTTATTAATATTTCTTTCCTATGCTGCAAAGTGTGATTATTTTAGCTTTTCCTAGTTTTTCCTTTTTTTCCTTTTATTCCTTTACTATCGATACATTATTTTCTGTTCTACTCCAGAGTGTTGTAATTCCCCATCATTTTCTCATCGTTTCCCTTGGTGTCCCTTTGCACAAGATTATTATATGTACAGCAAAGAACAATAATATCGGTACGCCTTTTAGTTAAACAATTAGGAACTCTGACGCAATGTTCTGAAAAGTTCTTTGTGTTCAGTAGATCGCATTCATGGGTTTTCGGAAGCCATTGCTCACCATCTCGTTATTTATCGTGGTGAAATGGATCGATAGCTGTGTCTGCAACCTGCGTGTTTACTCTTTTGCTTATCTGTCATGACTTGGCACCTTTACTGCAATATTTTGTTCCATTCTTTTTTGTTGGCTTTGCTTTCCACCTTTTCGTCTGTACTTTGTTTTCTGTTTTGCTTTTTCAGGTTTTCGAGATAATTTCAGCTTTTTAAAAATAGCTGTGATAGATTGTTCAGATTGTCCAGATCATCAGAGGACTAATGGTGACAGTTTAAACCCTCTCAAGGCTTTACGACTTACTCTCAGCTGAATAAAATAATTTGCCGTCAACTAGAATAGAATGACAGAGTTCTTCCGGCCATGACAGGATTAATGGTGATATTATAGCCTTCGTAGGCTTTCATGATTCACTCGTTAGAATATAATCGTCTAACGTATGCTGGAATAAAATACTAGATTTGTCCCGGCTATGAAAAGGTTATTTCTCCCCTCCTGGTCTTCCTGTCTCTCCCATCTCATTTTCATTTTCATCCTACCAATTCTCTTTTGGTATAAGCGTATATATATTTTTTCTTGTATTTGTCACTACCTTTCTTTTCTTCAGTCAGTAAATTATACCAGCTTGTTTTTCTCATTATCCCAATCCTTTCTCAAATTTCTATCTCTTCCGTGATTTTTTAATATAATGTTTTGCTTTCTTCACTCCACCTCAAGCAGGGAAGACGTCAGGACGATGTTAATGGTGATGTAAATTTACTTCTATAAACCCTTCTTACTCTTCCATGTATTTATCTTCCCTTTAGCTACTTTTTGCTTCTTCTCTCTTCTTTCCCTTTCCCGTCTCCTTTCTTCCTCCATCCCCTTTCTCCTCTCCTATCTTTTCTCTCTCCTCTCCGATACCTTTCTGTCAAGTCACCCCTCCTTTTCGATTGGATGGCGCCCTCACCCTCCCCTATACCTTCTCCCCTCATCCTCCATATTTTCCTCAGTTATATGTAATTTTCCTGTGCCAGTCATTCTCTTCCGTTTTTCCCCTCACCTCTCCCTCTCTCTCTTTCCCCTCCCTAATCCATAATGGCAAACTTCTCCCCTTCTTCCCTTCCTCCTGTCGTCTCTCTCTCTCTCTCTCTCTCTCTCTCTCTCTCTCTCTCTCTTACTTCCCATAATCTTGCCATCTACCAAACCCATCTCTCCCCTCTTCTCTCCATGTATACTCTCAACAACAACAACAAGAATAACTGCAGCTTTTCCCCTCCTTGTCCATTAGGTCACTTTCCCTTTCTTCCTCCCCCATGTTTTTTCCTTTAACTTCCTCTATATTCCCTCTTCCTTGCTTCCATACTCATATCCCTTTCAGTTACGCCCTTACCCTCTTGTCTCTTTCCCCTTCGTATCCACCTTGCATATTTCCCCTCACTTCATCCATCATTCCCCTTTCCCTTCATCATTCACTCTTCCTTTCTACCTTTTTAATACTCTCTTCATCCATCATTCCCACTTCATCTTCCCCCTTCCTTCCCAAGAATTACCTTTTCCTCTCCTGATTCCTTCTTCCCTTTATTCTTCACCTGTCCCACTTTTCCCTTCTCCGTTATTCCCCTTCAGCCAATATAATTATCCCCTCCCCCTCCCTCATTTTTCACTCCCAGTATATATATTGTACTACCCATCAATGCATCTTCATCAATAACGTAACAACCATTCTCTCCTTTCTTTATTCCTCCCTCACTAACAAAGCTGTCATCGCTTTCCTTGCACTTGTTTCTGTCTCCCTCTGTCCTACAACACCGTACTTCAACATTGTTTCATCTCTTCCACCAGTCCTCTCCTTTCAGTAATAACCTCCCCCTGTTGCCGAAATAACCATCTCTTTTCCTGCTTCTTTCTTGGTAGCTCTTTCTCCGTCCCAAAGTAAAGATATTCTTTACACTTACTTTCATGCCATTATCCAGCGTTTCGCCCCATCAACCACCATCCACTTCTTTCAGTAATTCACTCAAGAAGCACAGTCATCTCCTAACTTAAAATTAATATACACTCAGCTCTCTGTTCGTCCCACACTATTGTCCTTCTTAATTGTATCGTTTCCATTACCTATCTGTCCACCACAATAGCAACTACTCTTTCTTCTCATTTATTTTCTCTCCACAACACAACAACCCGTTTCCTTGCTTCTTTTCGGATGTCTTTTCCCCCATCCCATAATAACACTGTCCTTCACCACTACTTCATTTCAAATACCCATCTTCCCATTAAGTAACAAGCACCATCTTCTCGTAGTAATTCTCTCCGTGCAGTAAATATAGTCATATCATTCACTGCTTCTTTTCCTGCAGTCTTTCCTTTCTTCTTTTCCGGCATTGCTTTCTCAACCCCAGAACAACGATGTCCTTCGTCTTTACATCCTGCTCATTACCAATCTTTCCATCACAGTAACAACCATCCTTTTCTCCCAGCACTTCATTCCACAACAACATATACACCCTTTTCCATTCACAGTAACACTGTCCTTCACGTTTCTTTTCATGCGGGTTCTTCCACTTTTCCTATCAATAACAACCACCCTTCTCACTGTACGGAGTCTATTTTCTTCCTTTTCTTTATTCATCTTCCCTCCCTGACTTTTCTCTGGCTATGCCTTCTCTATCTTTCTCCAAATGGTCTTTCTTCCTCCTTCTCTTTCCACTTCTCTCTCCCCCCTTCCCTCTCCCTGACTTCTCTTTCCCACCATGGATTCTCTGCCTCTCTCTCTGAGGTCACTTCCTCTCTCTCTTTTTCGTCTCCTCTCCCTCCTTTCCTCTCATTAGTTTCTCTTTCTTTCTGTGAGCTCTATAATTCTTTCATAGGTCACTTCTTGTCCCTCCTTTCTCCCTCCTACCCCTCCTTTAACTTCTCTTTTTCTCTATTACTTATCTCCTTCTGGCTCTCTTCTTTTTTTCTTTCCCAGCCTTTTTTCCCTCCTTCCCACTCAACTGTTTTTCCTTCTCTTTCACTGTCTATGGTCTCTTTTTCTCTCTCTCTTCATCCATCTTCTCTCCGTCTTCTTCCCTCTCCCAGACCTCTCTTCTCTCTATGGCTTCTCTCCCTTGCTCTCCTTGGCTTCCTTCCTCCTTTCTCTCCCTTCTTGCCCGTTCCCCCTCCTTCCCGCTTTATGGATTCTCTCCCTCTTGTACTCTCTATGGTTTCTCTTGCTCTCTCCAGTGTTGTAGCTTCACACCCTCTCTCTTTGACCCCTCTTCTTCCCTCTCTTTTAATGTTTGCTGTCCCTCTTTCTCTACTCACAAAATTTCTCTTTATCTTTTCCTCTCTGTATGAGTACTCTCCCTTCCTCTCCTTATTCTCTGGCTTTCCATTGTTCCTCTTTCTTTTTCCCTTTCTCTCGCCTTTCTTTTTTCCTTCTTTGCCTCCCTTCCTTCCTCCCTCTCGCTGCTCACGTCACATTCCCTACCGGTACCTTTCCAACACCTCCCTTCCTTCATTCCTCCCTCTCCCTGTCCACATTCCCTACTTTTCCGACCCTCTCTTCCCTCCCTCCTTCCTTCCTTCCTCTTTCCCTGCCTCTCATGCTGTCCCTATCCTCCCTTCCTTCTTTCCCTCCCTCCCTTCCCCTACATCCCGAACGGTTACAAATCTTATCCCTCTTTCTGCAGATCACACTTTGTTAACCCCTTCAGTTCGATGGCGTATTTTCATATCATTCTATCACAAGACGTCTTTATTCACCGTATTATAGGCGTTACGAACTTGAGGGATTAGATAGTCTTCATTAACCGTTTCGTCAATAGAGGTCCTTTGTAAAGTTGTATGAAATAATTGAAGGGAAGAGGAATGCGTGAATAATACGTCATCGGCTTAAAGGAAATCAAAACAACGTCTATACCCCTTTGACAACACTGGTCTGAACTTCGATACAATATTCTGCTCAACGCAAGACATTACCATTCAGCACAGACCAGCCCTCGTCGCTACTGTTGATGAGCTTCAATTTTTTGTTTTAAAGCCAACACGGAAGATTTTGTTTACCTGAGGGAAGTCCCAGTGGTTAAAGGCATAAAGAAAACTGTCCCGAGTGCCCCCTTCTCTGCGAACTATATTTAGGCAAACACCATACGACTTTGCTAATCCGAGAGAAGTACTAGTAGCCGAAGAGTTAAGTAACCCTTCTGTCTTTCCCTTTCTCCCTTCTCCCTCTCTCAGTGCTACAATAACAGCTGCTCCCCTCCCCTCTTGAGTCCTTCCCCCCCCCTCCCTTCCCTAATCCTCCCGCAGCACATTTCCCTTCTCTCACAAACAATAACAACTCCCGTCTATTCTTCTCCCTTCACTTACTAGCCTCCTCCCTCCCCCGTTTCACAGTAGTCCTCTTCCTTCCCCACCCCAGTGATAAATACCTCTTTCTCTTCCCCTCCCTGCCATTCTTCCCCTTCTCTCTGGCTTCACTTCCCTATCCTTCCCTATTAGTAACAAGCCATGTACCTATCCCCTTGGCCACAGTAATACAGATCCCCACTCAGCTTTCTCTTCCCCTCCCCTTGTTTCTCTCTCCTCCCCTCACTGCTTGCTGTACTCACTCGCTCTGTTTTGCCTAGGAATAACAAACTCCTCCCCTTGCCACTTCTCCTCCTCCTCACAATAATACAGACCCTTCTCCGTGTCCTCCCTCCCCCTCCCTTTCTTTCATTTCCCTCCCCCTCCCAGGATTTATTCCTCCCTACTAAACCTCTTCCTATCTCTTCCTATTTCGTCCTACCTCTCTCTCCTATCCCTCTGCCTTCCTGGCTGACTTCCCCCCCTCTCTTTCTATTTCTTTCCTACATCTTCCCCTTCTCATCCTCGCAGGCTAACTTCCTCCCTCCCTCACTAACTTTCCTCTTCTTTCCTACTTCCTTCACCTCTCCTTCCCTTTTCCCTTCCTAACCTCCCCTTCATTTCCTCCCTCCCTGTCCTCCCCTCCCCCACAATAGCACCCTCCACCATAACACTGCCCCCCCGGCGGTGACACATTCTACCTGGCGACACCTTCCCTTCCAAATGACCCTCTGCAGACCCCACTTTACGAGCCTTACTCACGCACCCCTCACCCCTCATCCTCACCCCACTCCCCTCACCCCCAGCCATGGTCCTCCCTTCCTCACCTCACTCCTCACCTTCACCGCTCACCCCTTACTCACAACCCTCACTTTCACCCTTCATCTTCACCCCACACCTTCACCCCTCTTCACCCCTCAACCTCATGCTCACATCTCAGCCACACCCATCACTTTCGTCTCTTACACATCCTCAGCAGTCTCATCAGACACATTTACCCCACCTCACACCCTTATCCTCGCCCTTCACTCTTCCCCACCCCTCATCCTTCCTCATCCCTCATCCTTACCCATCACGCCTCATCCCTCACCCACACCTCTCACCCTCACCCTCTCTCACTCCTCCTATTGCACCTTACATTTCTGCACGGCTTGTCTTAGTTCGTAGTAGTTTTGTCCACCAGTAACGGTGAAACTGTATTGTCTCTCACTGTATTTCATCATCATCATCATCATCATCATAACAGTTTTGACCCCCAAAGAATGGAGTGAGGAAGGAACCACAATCAGAAGTATGAAAAATGGTAGATCTATCAACGACATGCTCACTGAAATGGTCCAAACATTCATTCATACATCACTCAAAGTCAGAGTCTTACCACCTATTTCAGGGTTTTCAAGACTTTTGGTCCACGAGACATTTAACTGGATGATCCATTTCTCTGCGACCCACATTAGGTACAATACCATCACGAGCAAAATTTCGCTGAAAGTCTCAAGCCAAAATTGTGTCCTGCCTTCTACATTTCTCGTTATTTCCCTAACACCGGATAGCATTCTCGTACTTATTTGTTGTGTACTTCATTTTGTACTTGTTTGTTGTGTGCTTCATATTGCAACCACATAAAAAAAAAAGAAATAGCAGACAGGGAAGGCTTAGCGCACTTTTGCTCTTGACAGTCACCTGCAATTGTTTTAACAGCTTCCGCCTTACCTCTCAAAGCAAAACAGACACACAGTCAATAAGTAGCTCTGCAAAACATAATATTAAATTTGTTCTTTTAACAGAAAACACTACATTTTAGTTAGATAAGCTTATGATAAACACCATTAACACTGGTTGATACGCTCAAACAATCGTGGTTAAGTGAATTAGGTGAATACGAATGTGAAAGATTTTTTTTTTTTTCATTAATGTAGCAGACTTAATTTTGGCAAAACGTATATAAACACCTGTTATCAGTGCATCCATACTGATCGTGTTTTATCACTTAAACTTCAGAACGTCTTCCACTTACACCGAGAAAGACCATCGTGATTAAAGTTCCTAGTAGTACACTACCACCCTGTATTGTTTTACTTTTAGTACGATGCACAATTAAAGCAGCCTTTCTTTTCATGTAACCAGTATATCTCATATTATCAGTAAAAACCACACTTTCCACTTCCACCACTTGTATTGCAGTCTGTCTTCCGTCACGTCTATAAAGATCGTCGAGATGTAAATTCCCACGTAATCCATAACCACCTGCTTCTATGCTCTGTCTATGTGCTCTTGGGACATCCCCCTCCCTATCCACACCCGTCAGTCTACCGTTCCCTATCCCCCACACCTGTCCCCCTACCCTCAACGAACCCCAATCCCTCACCCGATCCCCAACCTCCCCCACCGCACCTCAACCCCCTCCTCCCCACCCGGAAAACCCTCCCCCATCTCTTCCTCCCCCCGCCCCGTCCCGTCATCCCCTTCAGTTTATTGCCCAGAATTTATTATCCTTCGATTCGCGAGGTTAATATTTAAGGCAGGTGAACTTTTTCACTAGTTTACCTCCCGACAGGTTACTTTGGCCTGACGGTGGTGCACAGTGCTTCTTGTACATTAGGTGTACTCACAGCCGAAGAGAAATAGAGTACTCGTAAAGGAAGAGGTGACCAAGTGGTTAGAAATGTGATCTGCTGATTGAGAGGACGTAAGGTAGATCCCTGGATGAGGCAGAGAACAGTTTGATTATTTACACTTTGTTCAGGAAAATTTGCTGATATTCCACGTGACCCACCAACGTGTCATAAAACCCCTCCCGCTACTGCTAACTCATCAGTCCGAAACGAGACAGTCTTATCATGCATTCACTATGATCTGTAGGTTGGTTCAGAAATGGTGGCATTTGAAGGTGCGTGGCGTTGAGGAAGACTGCTGGAGCTCTGGGAACGGACCATAAGGCTTGACCAGAGTCGAAAAACAAAAAATGATAACTTTTAAAATATGTACTTTTGCTGCTGTCAAATGAGTGTATTAAGTATAGAAAAGCATGCTGTTGATTGTCCTTCCCTTTTCTTTCTCATTCGTGTCTGTGATGCCTGGTGGTGTGATTGTTAGAGCGCCCTAGTCGGAGAGCCCTCTGGTCTGGACACCATGGTTCGAGTCTATGTGATGGCCAGAGTTTTTTGTATCATGTTGACGCTCCCAGAGGCATAGGTCGGTCTCCTACCCTTAAATGTTCTGGACTAACGGTAGCCTAGCCTCGGGCTCCTATGCTAGGAAACGGGCATAATGGGATTTAGCAGTTTGGGCAGTTTTTCATTCCTCGACTCTGGATCCTACTTCTCACCATCTTTTTAAAGGAAACAAGGTCGGGGATATGATGAAGTGTTACCCAGTAGTGGCGGAAAAAGTGCAGGTATATTGAAACTCTACATTGAAGGCCCCCTAAGCAGAATAAAATAGGCCAAAGGAAGTGTGAGTAAAACACGAACAACGACATCGCAGGGAAGGTCCTAAGCAATATTTTCGGTAAGCAGATCTCAGTTGCCGTGAAATTTTATCAAACATGATTTAGTTTGGTTCTATTTCCTCTTTAGTTTAGTTATAAAGTGTTCGGTGGCTGTAAGAGTGAAGACGAAAGTATAAGCAAGCAATCTGATAGACCACGTAAACTCAAGAATGTTTTTGCATACGAGTCCATTTACTTAACCTCTTCAGTCCAGTGACGTGCGTTATTGATTTTATTCATCTTTTGAGAAATTTCTTGGAGAGAGAGAGAGAGAATGAGAGAGAGAGAGAGAGAGAGAGAGAGAGAGAGAGAGAGAGAGAGTCATCCAACTAAGAAAGAACTTCTTCCACCCAAGGGGTTCAGAAGGGAAGTGAAAAGTGGCAAGAAATGGTGAAATGTGGGGGAAGGGGAGGGACAGAAGGGGAAGGAGGGAAGATATGGTGAAGAAAATATAGAAGTGAAGGAAAGATAGAAATGAAAAAAGAGATACAAGCGAAGGAAAAAAAGTGGAAGCGAGAGGAAAGCATACGTGAAGGAAGGACATATCAGAAAGAAACATAGATGTGAAGGAAAGATATCAGTGGGGAAAAGGTAAAAGTGAAGGAAGGATAAAAGTGGACGAAAGACAGAACAGATGGAATGAGAGAAGTGTAGGAAAGACAGAAGAAAGAGAAAAATAGAAGTGAAGGAATGATTGGAGTGAAGGAAAAAGAAAACTAGAAGTAGAAGGAAATGTATGTGAAGGAGTATAGCAAAAAAGATGGAAAAAAAGAAAATACGGAAGTGATGAACAAACGAAAGCGAAGGAAATATAGATCTAAAGTAAGTAAAGGAAAGAAGGAAAGGAAGGAAGGCAGACACACAATCTTTAACCCTGTGACTGCGAATACTTCCATTTCTTTTCTTTCATTCCGGCTACCGAACTGACGTTTTTTTTTTTTTTTCATCTTAGATTTATTATTGAAAAAATCTTAAATAAAATCGTCGTGGGAGAGTAATGGTAAAGCCAACCCTGTCAATACGATGACATTTTTAAAACCCTCACTAGGATACCGTATACTGCATATTATTATTGCCACCTACAGACGATTTTACCCAGTTCAGAGAAGCTTTTCGATTTAGAAGATCAATTAAAACCTTATTAACCCCCTCACTGCTAGGAATCTGTCCAAACCGAAATGCAGTTCGGTTTTCTGGTGGCAGGAACACCAAACAACAGAAATACACCATCGTAGTGAAGGAATTAACTCCGCCACCAGGTGCTTTTACGTAGGACAGGCTTTATCGAGCTGGATGAGTGATGTGCAGCCTACCCGGGGTTCTGAACAAACGAATAAAATTGTTGGGTTGCAGCAAGAATAAAACCAAAGTACCGAGTTAAAGGGACTGAGGAAGACTTAAATTAGTGCATACCGATACACTAAGGCCATTAAGGCACACAGTCAATTACTGATCTTTTACCCCCATATTCTACCCAGCAATTGTCGATGTTATATCAAGGTTGCTATATGCACTGCTGGCTGATCAGAGACAAAGATGAAAACAAATTTCGTCTACGAGTCTGACCGGCCCGAGACCAGAAATCAGGTTGTTTCACAGTCGAGCTTGACACGAGCGCTTAACCACATCAGTCAGCTGTCGTATATGATATTTTGTTCTTGCCACCTCAGTACGACTTAATTCAGTTAGGGGGAGTGCCCTTAGAGTGAAAGAGGTAATGAACCTTTGTCAAAATGTTCTAGCACGATGCGAAAAGTCTCTCCTAAGCGGAATAAAGTTGCTGGGTGCAGGAAACTATAATGACATCCTCGGAGTTAATTACTTCCTCCCAGCGGGGTGGCCTCACTCCGCCAATTTGCGTCTGTTCCCCATCATCTTGTTAATTGCCCGTACTAATTGTCTTGTCGCTGTTCGTACGACGCCCATTTTTCCTTCCTATCTGGTCATCTTGTGTTTATCCGTCTCTCGTCCCTCCTCAATGTCTCCTTCAATCTGTCTCTTTGATCTACGAGGTTTGGCCACTTTTTGTTTCATATACCTCAATAAAGACGACCTTTTTTTTTTTTTATGTTTTATCTGCCATTTCCAAGCTATTTTATTTAACTCAGGGGAGACTTCTCAAGCTGGAAGAATTACATGTATAAAACCTTTGTTGGGTGCCAGACACACACATAGGTTTGCTCTTGAATACTGTACTTTCTCTAACGTTTCGGGCTTAAAGATGGGTTCTATGTAGTCCAAAACGTTCGGGAAAAAAAAAGAATTCGAGCTCTATCCTTGTGTCTGTCTCCCACCCAACATTTCCACTTGTCGCAAAGGATCATCTCCATGCACAAAAGCATATGGTAAATTGCATAGGAGACTGTGAAACCTCTTCCTTCTTGATTTTATTTTGCATATTACATCGTGTTGTCTTCTTTCACTTTACTGAGGCAAACTAGGTCAGCACTAGAAAAATACCAACAAAATGAAGGAAAATATCAAGGTTTAATGTGTTTATTAAATCGCTAGAAAGAATGTATTGCGACGTTTCCTGTGTAACCTACAAGACGGCCCATAGCCTTCATAAACCTTTTAACTAAGAGATGTTTCTTAAAATATGAATATAATCTTTTGGTGTTGGCATTGATAAACCCTGTAATTGTTTCATTGTACTGACGAAGAAGAAGAAGGAGGAGGAGGAGGAGGAGGAGACGCACCTTTTCAATGCTTAGCGATTATACACACTCTCAAAAAACTATCGAGCAGAAGCGGTCTTATGATATCCTAAGTAATTCCTATAGCTTGTGATATCTCAGGTAGATTAACCTATTACGGTACCATTTGATTGTGCATATAGCGACTGTACTGGTCAGAAAATGCTACAAGGAAGCGATATATGGCTGCCTCATCAAACAAGTACGTCATTGTACTGAAGGGATTGACGACATGTGTACAAAAAAATAATATTCTTCCATAGTGTGCTGGTGGATATTTAGGAACCGCAGAAGTGTAAAAGAACTTCTAAACGTAACTTGAGATCATCAGTACAACTCATATACAGCTTACTCTTTCCCACTGACCTACTGAGGCTTACGGGACATGGAGCATAAAGGCATTGCAGGCCGAGAGCAAATGGAAAGAACAATAAAATAACCATACTCTAATCTTCCTTGGTACCCTAGTGAGTCTTACGGAACGCCAGAAGTATGAAGAAACGCATCATTATCATCATCATCGTCATCATCATCATCCTGACTTCTTTTGTCACCTAAGGATGGCGTGAAGTAGGTTCCAGAGAGCAAGAGAAAACATGATTGAGGGAAGATTACTCAGAGTCTTCCTACTTAAATGGCCCACGCTTTCTCTTCACTCACTATTCAACCCCCGGAAACCTGAATGAAGAAACAAGAGAGAGAGAGAGAGAGAGAGAGAATGAGAGAGAGAGAATACCCTTCCTTCCAATTGCCCTACTGAATCTTGGGCGGCTCCGTATTTATACACATTCCTTATCTTTAACTGTTTATAGGATTATTTTTTTAACTTTTTTTCACGCATACCCCCATTATACAGTTCTCATATTAACTAGGGTAAATATATACTTTAGTGGAAGAACAATAAAAATAAAACGATTCAGAGAAGAGTAAAGTGATAGAGCGACCTTTTCCTGGGAACTTGTTTACTCTCTTAGACATCTATGACTTACCGAAATAACAGCGTCTGGCGTTAACAGGAATAGAATACTTGATTGATTCAGACATTGAGAGGCTTTGTGATTGAGAGGAGTAGTTCTCGCAGGCTACCGTGACTCCTCTTGCTAAAATTGCCTACTGTCAGCTGAAACAAGATACGTTAATTTCGATTATGAAAGGTTTATTGGTGAGAGAAGTATTTCTTTTAGACTCCCATGACTCACTCACAGCTGAATAACATCGCCTGGCGTGAAGTGGAACAGAATATCAGAACTGTTGATGATGACAGAATTAATTTTATCGCATTACCAAGACTCACTGTCCCCTGAATAAAATCAATAGTCAGCTTGAATAGAATGATACAGAAGAGTTGCCGCCACCATGAGAGGAGTTGAGAGCCATGGTAAATACGCTGGTAGTTCATTAGCCGGACCCTTCGTGACGGTTGAGCCTGATATCCGACAATAATGGCGAGTAATTTTCCATGAACGTCACGAAAATGGCAGGTGTAGAAAAACGCCTGAACTAATGTACGTCATGGTGGATAAATCAAGTGTATGTAATTCGCAGTGGCTCTTATTGCCTTGTTACTGTACTTATGCAAATGAGGTGGGGGGCAGGGTGAGGGGAGGGAGTTGGGAGAAGGAGGGAGGCCAGGGGAGGGGAGGGAGAGTAGGGAGGGGGAAAGGAAGGAAGGAAGGAAGGAAGGAAGGAGGATGGGGTATGGGAGGGAAATGAAGGGAAGAGAAAGGAAGGGATATAGGAAGGGAAGAGAGGGCAATGGATGGGAAAAGAAAGGAAGAAAAGGAAAGGGGTGGAGAGGAAGGGAAGGGTAGGAAAAGGAAGGTATTGGATTGAGGAGGAAAGGGAAATGAAGGGAACTGAAGTAGAACTGAATGGGATGGAATGGAAGGAAGGGAAGAGAAAGAGAGGCAAGGGAAGCAGAAGGGAAGAGAAGGATAGGGAAGGCAAGGAATTAGGAAGGAAGTGAAGATAAGGATAGGGAAGGGAAGGGAAGGGATTGGGAAGGAAATGGAGACAAGGATAGGGAGGGGAGGCAAGAGACGGAGAAAGTAGAAAGAACGGAAAAGGGAAGGATGAGTGGATGATGTAAGGACGGCAGAATAGAATAAGTGAAGAAAATGAAAGAGGAAGGCATGGACAGAGGGAAGATGAGAAAGGAGGCAAAGGAGGAAACAGGAGTAAAGGTAGGAGAGAAGAAAAGGATGAGTAAACGGATGAAAAAGGAGGGTAAAGGAATGAATAGAAGTGGAAGTAAGGGAAAAGGTTGGGGATGGGACGGGATAAGAAGGTAAGAATTAGTAAGGGAGGAGAAAGTGTAATGTGAAACACCGGAAACGAACCAATGAGAAAATTACAGAAAAGAGGAAAGGATGAATGGGAAGAATAGAGGTACAAAAATGAATGGATGAAGGAAATATAGGGAGATGGGGAGATGAAGAACACACAGGGGGAAGGAAGACAAACGGAGGAGGAAGGGAAAGACGAAAAGCGTATGAGTTATGAAAGAAGGTAAATATACAGGTGAGAGGGGATTAGCTGAGAGATCCGTAGTTAAACTAAATAGGATGTGAACGGTATGGAGTAAGACGCTGTTGGTGCTGCAGCTGCTGCCGCTGGTGATAGTGATGATGACGGTGAGAAAAGGACGTGGGGAGAAGAACTGGGAAAACATGCAAAATAAAAGCGGAACTGGAGGAAAGAAATGTATAAGAAAGAAAAGAGGAGGGTTACACTTGAAAAAGAAAAGAGAAAGAAGACTGCCTCGATTCAAACGTGTTGACCACACGAAGGTCATGAATGCAGACAATCAAGGATAGCTGTCAGAGTTTGCAGAGTCCCAGTCTTCTCCTAGAACAAGACCCACAATAATCGATGTTATATCCAGGTTCCTATTTGTATAGCCAGGTGATGAGAGACATTGGGAAACATATTTTGTCCAAGAGTCTGCCAGGCGGGAGAATTGATCACGGGTTCTTAAGTTGAGGGCTGAATCTTTTAAACTATGCACAACTGGAACTATCAGAGGGAAAGAAGTAAGGAGAGAATCCCAGACTGGTTGACAGGGTTTGTATAGGGATGATGAGGGGAAGGACAGAGACAGAAGAGACTCAGACGGGAAAGAACTGGGGAAAGAGTCTAGACGAAACGAGTGGAAGGTAGTTGTTGAAAAGGAAACAGGAGAGAGAGAGAAAGAGAGAGAGAGAGAGAGAGAGAGAGAGAGAGAGAGAGAGAGAGAGAGATGTGCAGTAAGGAAGGGAAAGCACGAGACGAGAGGGGCGGAAGGGGAGAAAGGATGAGGAGGGGAGGGGGAGCAAAAGGAGGGGAGAAAAGGGAGTGACAGGAAAAACAGAACAGGGACGTGAGAAAGCACGAGAAGGGAAAGGCGGGGAAGGGAAGGGGACGAGAAGGGATGAGGAGAGGGAAGGAGTAAGATGAGGTGTGGCATAAGCAGAGAGAGACGAGGAAAGAAGTAGAATTTAGGAGTGGGGGAGGGATGAGAGGGGATGAGGAGAGGGAGAGGAGAAAAAGCAAGGGACAGTGCATGACACATCAGGTATCTCGTGTCTACTGGTCGTGTCACTGCCTTGCCTCCCTTCCTCTTCCCACCCTTTTCTCTCCCCCTCTCTCTCCCTCCCTCCCCTTCATCACTCTCTCTCCCCCTTTCTTTCTCCTCCCTGCCCCTTTCCTTCGACCTCATTGCCATCTTTTCTCTCAGAATCGAAAATCATATTCTTCTTTGGTTGTACTCTACTGTTTTCTTTCAAGCTTCCCTGCCGCAATCACTGTTTGTCTTTTTTTTTTTTTTTTCAGTTAATTCTCATTTTTTCTCTCTCCTTCCCAAATTATTTCTCTCCTTGTTTTTTCCCTTTCCTAGTTTCATCCACCGTCTGTTGCCACTTCTTGTTTTCCTTCCTACTCTCTTTCATATTCTTTCTTCCTTCCCGCCCTACCTTACCCTCTGTCACCCATCCCTGTCCTCCTTCCCTCACTCCTTTATCCTCTGTCTCCCATCCTCTCTCCCACATCTTGTCTCATTTTCCTCTTTTCCTCACCATCTGTCTCCCTTCTCAGTCTCCGTCATTCCTCTATTCCCTGTCTCCCTCACTTCTCCCTTACCCTTTGCTTTCCCCCCTCTCTCCCATACCGTCTGTCTCCCTTTCTTCTCCCTCCTCTGATTCTTCCCTCCTCCGTCTGTCTATACCACACTCTCTTTCTCTAGTCTCGTCCCTTCTCATCCCCCATTCTCTCCCTCTCGCCCTCCTCGCTGCCCCTATCCCCCCTTGCCATCCCCGCGTGCTGTGTGAAACTCAGACTTAATGTAGGTCTGTGGCGCCTCTACCCCCCTTCTCTCTCTCTCTCTCTCTCTCTCTCTCTCTCTCTCTCTCTCTCTCATGAAATATGAGTTGTGACTATAATGATGGACAACCAAAATAAAAAGTATTTGATCCCTTCAGTACTTTTTTTTTTCTTTGACCTGGAGATGATGTTATCCGGCTTAAGAGAGAGTTTTCGAAATGAACAGGTTAAATACAACGTTCATCACGAGAGAATTTTACCAAAATTGAATATAGTCATCTGGAGGCAGCAGTAAATAAATAAATAAAGGATGAAAAGTTGATTGGGGTAGTAGCAACTGAGTTCTTAAACCTGTCATTACCAGCAATCCATTCAAAGCTAAGTAGTATCGCCTGGCGGTAGCAAGACTACAGGATTTAAGGGATTATTTAATGCTCAAAGGTTAATGACTTCATATTTATACATAATTATATAGATAGATTGCTAGACAAACATATATATATATATATATATATATATATATATATATATATATATATATATATATATATATATATATATATTGTTACATAGCCTATGATTTCATCATCCTTTGTGTAATTTTAACGCACAGTATGCTGCATGTTTGATCACGAGCGTGTTCTGCCTCAGTCCCCCCCTTCTACCGTTATAGTAGAGTAAGTCATCCTTTCTGTTATTCAGTGCGGGATTGTCGACCGTTTGTCCCCATCGCTTCATTTGCGCGTCCTTATTACAAGTTGTATCAGGCTCTGCTGGCCCCTATATAATGAGCTCAGTCTCTGCATCATTGCCACTTAGATCTGCTCCTCATTTTGTTCACATCTCTGTCCTCCCCTGTACAGATATTATTATTGTGAGTGCTCAAGAAGTCTCCAACCATCTAGCAGCTGTGTGTAATTTGAGTATAACTGTTGTTGTATTTTTTCTTGTACTGTATAGCATAGGTTTAATTTGTGGGCCTAGTGAAGTTTTTGTAATTCGTGTGGGGTTCTTTATGTCAGTCATTTTTGATAATAGTTTGTATCTGTAATTATTTATCTGGCATTCACTGAGTATTATCTGGTATCTCATTTTATCAGGGCTGACTTAGATAAAATTTACTCTTGCTAATTTCGTGTTAATAGAGGCTATTGCAGTTAACCATATATTTAACCTGTTTATTTCCCATTACATTATCTTTATGAGTCCTGAATGTTTTGTTGTTAATTTAAGCATTAAACTTTAACTTGTAATTTTACCTAACTCTTTTGTTTTGAACCTGGAACTTTACGGGACAGTAGTGATTTTTAGCATTCTCACTGAAAGTGTACGTTATCTTTCTCTGTTCCGTAACATAAATTTGGCGACCTCATATCAGGATATTCAGGATATTATCATAAGGATATTGTTTGATATTTTGTGACTGTGATATATTCATGATGGCTACTATTTCTACACCTGATGAAGCCAAAGATTTCTTGTCAAATGTGCAAACAGTGTGTGATATAGAAAACAGAACAAAGAATGAACTTAAGCTTGTTGCTCAACAATTGAGAATTGCAGTTCACTCTCATCATTCTAAAGATCAAATTGTTGGCATGATTAATAAAAGCTTGTTTAATGTAACTCCTCCAAATGAGCAAGCGCAGATTGAATTAGCTAAGTTACAGCTAGCTCTGCAGGAGGCTCGTGCTAAAGAAGCTGAATTTCAGGCAAATGCTAAGGAGGCGGAATCTCAGGCTCGGATTCAGGAGGCACAGATACAGGCACAAGTTGAACTTGCTAGGATTCAGGCAGACCATGAGTATCGCATGAAACAAGGTGGAACTGGATCATCTTGCTCTGATGATTTTGATGTGGCTAAAAATGTTAAACTTGTCCCTCCTTTTAATGAATCTGATTTAACAAAGTATTTTCAGTTGTTTGAGAGGGTAGCTACAGGTTTTAATTGGCCTAAGGAGTATTGGCCAGTACTCCTTCAAACTGTTCTCACCGGTAAAGCTCAAGTAACTTATGCATCTTTGCCTCAGGATCAGTCTGATAATTATGATGTAGTTAAGAGCTTGATTCTTAAGGCCTATGAGCTTGTTCCTGAAGCCTATAGAGTAAAATTTAGGACAACTTACAAGCAAGATAAGCAATCCCATGTTGAGTATGCAAAAATCAAAGATTTGTTAGAGCACTGGTTAAATTCTAAGAATGTGGATTCTGATTTTGACAAATTTAAGCAGATGATTTTGCTGGAGGACTTCAAAAGGTGTATTTATAAAGATGTAAGCCTATATCTTGATGAGAAAAGAATAGATAATTTGTCTGATGCTGCAGTTTTAGCTGATGAGTATGTTCTCACTCACAAGAGATATTCTAGAGAAAAAGGGAAAGCTGAGAGTAAGTACGTTGCCTCTACTCAGAGTACAGGTAACAGGAAAGAGAATAAAGATGATGTTTCTCAGGAAGTAAATACCAGCTTCACCTCTAGATTTCAGAAAAGTAAATGTACTTATTGTAGTAAGCTTGGTCATACTACGGAGAGATGTTTCAGGAGACAGCGTGATGTGAACAAAAAGGAGTCTTTAAATATTCAGTCAATTGGTCTAGTGTCCACTCTTGAGAGTTCCCAGAATTCTTTAACTGAGTTAACTGAACCTGCTTTGAGGGGTAACTTAAATTCTCATGATGGAGCTCCTCTTTTGAGCAGTAACGTGGGTGACACTCTCAAGAGTTCATGTGCTAATTTCCTGTCTGATGGTTTTGTCAGTCCTCTGGACAGTAATGACAGGAAATCAGTTAAAATATATCGTGATACAGGTGCTTGCCAATCCCTTATGCTGACCAGTGTTCTAGGCTCTAATTTTAATTCCTCTGATGAAACTGTAATCTTACAAGGTGTAGGGAATAATTACTTCTCTGTTCCTCTGTGCAGAGTGAATTTAGAGTCTGGTTTTGTTAATGGTTCTGTTATGGTTGGGTTGGTTGAGACACTCCCAATGTCAGGTGTAACTTTCTTACTTGGAAATGATATTGGTGGAAGTCAAGTGTGTCCAGCTCCTCAGTTGTCTAGTGAGCCAGTGGCTGCGTCCCAGGATTGTGATGTCCCTGATGTGTTCCCTGCATGTGCTGTCACTAGGGCTAAGTCTAAAGTTACTGGTGATTTAGAGGATAATGATGATGATGATGTTATCCTAGCTGACACTTTTCTTGCTAATTTGGACCACTCACCAGATGAGGCAGTACCCCGTAGTGTTGATAATTTGTCTCGTCAAGAGTTGGTTGAGTTGCAGGTTGCTGACCCTGAGTTGAAAGGTCTAGCTAACTCTGCTTACAGTGAAGAAGAGTCAGCCGGTGCTTCTACTTGTTATTATGTAAAGTCAGGAGTACTTATGAGGAAGTGGAGACCCCCAACAGCAACAGCCGACTGTGAATGGGAGGTTGTACATCAAGTTGTCATCCCTCGTGTTTGTAGGCAGGATATCATTAGAGTGGCTCATGATTCCAGTTTGGCAGGACACCTTGGAGTGAGGAAGACTGTGGCACGCATTTTGAAACACTTCTACTGGCCAGGTATCTTCAGGGATGTTTCCTGGTATTGTAAGTCTTGTCACACTTGTCAAGTTGTGGGGAAGTGTAATCAGACCGAAAAGGTTGCACCTCTAGTTCCCATTCCTCCTTTTGAGGCGCCTTTCACCCGTGTGTTGGTGGATATTGTGGGCCCTTTTCCTAAGACTTCTTCAGGATTTTCTTATGTGTTGACCATGATTGATATGGCTACTCGTTATCCTGAAGCCATTCCACTTAGAAACATCTCAGCAAAGAACGTGGTGAAGGAAATGCTGGGGTTCTTCACAAAGTTTGGTCTGCCCAGGGAGGTGCAGTCGGACCGGGGAAGTAATTTCATGTCAAACGTTTTCAAGCAGTCTCTGAAAGAGTTGGGCATCACCCAGATCACGTCTTCAGCTTACCATCCCCAGACCCAAGGAGCGTTGGAGAGATATCATCAAACACTCAAATCGATGCTCAAGAAATACTGTTTGGAACATCAGAAAGACTGGGATAAAGGTCTCCCATTCGTTGTGTTTGCCGCAAGAGAATCTCCAAATGAATCACTGGGCTTCTCACCTTTTGAACTACTGTTTGGCCATGAAGTAAGAGGACCCCTTAAGTTACTCAAGGAATGCTGGCTGTTGGAGGAAGATGACGTCAACCTGCTGGAGTATGTGATGAAGTTCAAAGAACGGCTGTCCACTGCTTTACAGCTGGCGAGAGAGAATTTAGGAGCTGCTCAGGAGAAGATGAAGACTTGGTATGATAAGAAGTCCAGGTTACGCCACTTTCAGCCAGGAGATCAGGTTTTGATTCTGCTACCAGTTCATGGGCAACCTCTTCAAGCCAAGTTTAGTGGTCCTTATTTCGTGGAGAAGAAACTCAGTGATGTCAACTATGTCATCGCCACACCAGATCGTAGAAAGAGCAAGCAACTATGTCACATCAACATGCTAAAGTTATATCACAGGCGGGACGAAAATAATCCAGTCTGCACTGTAGCTGTTCCACCCGAGTCTACAAGTGAAGTTCTCCCATGCAGCATGAGCCTGAGTGATAGTTTGGGGAAGAATCCTGATATCATGAATGATCTCCAGACTAAGCTTTCTCATCTACCTCCCAAGGAAAGGCAGGAGTTTTCGGCATTACTGCAGGAGTACCCGCAAGTGTTCCGTGCCACTCCAGGAAGAACTACTGTGTTGATGCATGATGTCGATGTTGGAGACGCAAAGCCAATTAAATTGCCTCCTTACCGTGTGAACCCAGTGAAAGTTCCTCTCATCCAGAAGGAGCTTGGCTACCTGTTGGACCACAAGATGATTGAGCCCTGTCAGAGCGAGTGGAGTTCTCCTGTCACTCTAGTCCCTAAGCCAGGTGGGTCACATAGGCTTTGCATCGACTACAGACGTGTTAATCAGATAACTAAAACAGACACTTACCCTCTCCCTCGTGTGGAAGATTGCATAGACAAGATCGGAAAGGCCAGGTACATAAGTAAGTTTGATTTGTTAAAGGGATACTGGCAAGTACCTATGACTGAACGTGCTAGGGAGATCTCATGTTTTGTAATATTAGGAAAGACCTTTGCATGGTCTGTAATGCCATATACAGATTGTTTTAGAGTAATAAGAAATTTCCTTTGTAAATTTCTTTTTTCTTTGTGGGGAGGTGTTACATAGCCTATGATTTCATCATCCTTTGTGTAATTTTAACGCACAGTATGCTGCATGTTTGATCACGAGCGTGTTCTGCCTCAGTCCCCCCCTTCTACCGTTATAGTAAAGTCGTCCTTTCTGTTATTCAGTGCGGGATTGTCGACCGTTTGTCCCCATCGCTTCATTTGCGCGTCCTTATTACAAGTTGTATCAGGCTCTGCTGGCCCCTATATAATGAGCTCAGTCTCTGCATCATGGCCACTTAGATCTGCTCCTCATTTTGTTCACATCTCTGTCCTCCCCTGTACAGATATTATTATTGTGAGTGCTCAAGAAGTCTCCAACCATCTAGCAGCTGTGTGTAATTTGAGTATAACTGTTGTTGTATTTTTTCTTGTACTGTATAGCATAGGTTTAATTTGTGGGCCTAGTGAAGTTTTTGTAATTCGTGTGGGGTTCTTTATGTCAGTCATTTTTGATAATAGTTTGTATCTGTAATTATTTATCTGGCATTCACTGAGTATTATCTGGTATCTCATTTTATCAGGGCTGACTTAGATAAAATTTACTCTTGCTAATTTCGTGTTAATAGAGGCTATTGCAGTTAACCATATATTTAACCTGTTTATTTGCCATTACATTATCTTTATGAGTCCTGAATGTTTTGTTGTTAATTTAAGCATTAAACTTTAACTTGTAATTTTACCTAACTCTTTTGTTTTGAACCTGGAACTTTACGGGACAGTAGTGATTTTTAGCATTCTCACTGAAAGTGTACGTTATCTTTCTCTGTTCCGTAACAATATATATATATATATATATATATATATATATATATATATATATATATATATATATATATATAGATAGATAGATAGAATAATATATAGAGATAAGTAGATAGACAGACACATACATACTTATATACTTGCATACATACATACAGATACAGTACAGTATACATATTCTCCTCACAGCAATACCTCTTTCCCAAACAAGAAAAAGTATCATAAACATATAAGTACTGAAAAGGTTAGGGAAAAGGATGCCTGCTGATTTAGCGACGTAAGAGTGCTTGTCAGCGTAACTGTTATGAAGGAGGTCCGAATTTTAAAGAAACGTCTATAGCACAGTAGCCTAGCTTGATCCATACCCTTGATGGGGTAATAGGTTATAGGGGGAAGGAGATAAAGATATATTTTAATCGAGCGAGAGGTTTAAGAGTTAACATTCTTAATTAATATACACTGGAACAATACAAATATAGAACGCAAAACAGTAAGAATCAGCAGTAATGATGGGGGCTGGTGCTGACTGCGACCTGCGACCTGAAGTAGGGGTTGCAGGGGAAGGGGTGGGGGAAGGAGGGTGAGCCTGTTTTGCTGGGCCACAGGCTGGGTGCGGCCAGCCCTTTATGGCACGGGGACGGGAGTAGGGGATGAAGACAGAGGGAGAGAGGGAGAAAGAGGAGGTAGGAAGCGGGGATAGGAGGAAAAAATAGGATGGGAGGTGTAGCGGGGTTTGAAGTGGAAAGTGATGTAGGAAAGTGGGGAGTACAGTGGGCTCGAGAGGAAAGGGAAGGTGAGAGAGAGAGAGAGAGAGAGAGAGAGAGAGAGAGAGAGAGAGAGAGAGAAATGGGAAGAAGGACATAACAGGGATAGAATCGAGAACGATAAGGAGAGAATCCGAAAGATACTGATGTCTGTAATTCCTTTATATTACGTTGATTCAGTGAAATAATGTTGAGGTCGTGCAAAATTAATCCGCATTATATAAAATAATTTCGCTTTCTATCGGAAATGCGTAAAGGAAAATGCTCTCTTTCTTTCCAAGCAATATGCAGTATAATATAATTTCACTTTCTACCCCAAATGTATAATGGAAACACTCTTTCTCTCTCTCTCTCTCTCTCTCTCTCTCTCTCTCTCTCTCTCTTTCATAATGAGAGGCCTTCCAAACTGCATCCAGACTAACTGCAGTTTCTCTTGCTGTTTATTCCTGCCTTGCCATGACAGGTTCTTGAACATAACTTTCTTCACAACCCTTTCTTGAACATTGTCACTTCTTACACCTCATTCCTCATAATCTTTTTTGGGACCCAGAAAAAAATGAACGTCTGCCTTAATGCCTCCCCTGTATTCTTTTACTTTTCTTGTTTTTGTTCTTGTTCTCCTTTATTATGAATGACGAGAAACAAGGGGTTTGGCCTATTTTTCTGTGCACTTTAGCAATAATTCTACTCTGTGCCTTTCACTTTATTGCATCCTATACCCTCTTCGCCTGTAGTAGCGAGGAGTACTGAGGATGATGATATTTTTATACCCTCTTTTCTTCCACTCATATTCCTCTCGGTTTCTCTTCCCATGTTTTGCACTGACATATACCCCGAGCAGTGGAATCGGTTGCTATACGATCCTACGGCCGCACTAAAATATGCCAAGTTAGGTTAGGCGCGGCCTGGCCAAGCTATTTTAAGGGAGCTCAGGTTAGGTTTGGTGGAACGTTGAAATCAGACTTGCTGAATAGAATATCGTTGAAGTCAGTGCGGTCAGTTGAAGGTTAACTACGTCACCACGAGGACGTCTTCTATTTTGTTTTTTTCCATTCTTTGACGATTGTTACCTCGCCCGGGACGGAGTCCGGCGAGGTGTTGTTTTTGGTCGAGTTTGTTTCTTTGTTTCTTGGCCTGTTTGTTAGCAACATTAAGGAAAAACGGCTGAATGGAATTACATGAAACTTTCAGGATATGTGGGCACTGGTCCCAAAAGGAGGCGATTAAATTTTGGAGGCAATCGAGTGACCCTGAAAGGTCAAAATCAAGGTCACTGATTTTCAGAGGGCTACAACTTGAAACCGGTTGAAGATATATTTCCTATTGTCAGCATACTGGAACTCCCATGTGGGCTTTCATCTGGCACCAAGACCTTTGGCCTTGAGTGACCTTGAATGGACAGACTCAAGGTCACGGATATTCAGTCAGTGTCTTTCTTAGCCTAGTCTCTTACTACAGGAGATTCGTCTGAAATTTCGCCTCCATCGCAAAACCTCTACATGACATGGCAAAAAAAGGAGAGGACTTCTAGTAGACTACCCAGAGACTGGAAGCCTTCGAGGTATTCAAGCACAACCCCACCACAGCACCAATAGTGGCCTTCCCGGATTATACCCAGCCTTTCCGGCTATACACCGATGTCTCCCTAGTCGGGATTGAGGGCTAAACTCGATACTGGTTGCAGATAGATAATTACTACTATCAATACATAGGAAGTCCCAGTTGGGTTATTAATTGGTACCATGACCTTTGACCTTTAGTGATCTTGAAAGGTCAAACTCAAGGTCACGGATATTCCGGGGGCAATAACTTGAAACTGGTTGAAGATAGAGATATGTGCTATTATCAAAATGTGGAAAGTCTTATATGGGCTTTCATTTGGCACCATGACCTTTGACCCTGAGTGGTCAGGAGAGGTTAGTTGTGCCTGGCACCACCTTGTTTTGTTTACGACGGAGTTCTGGAATTGGAGGTCTTAGATAGAGCCTTATTTAACCGCTACACTACTACGGTGCTCTATGGATGTGAATAAAATCACTTGATAGTTGCAAGAATAACAAATCAGTGGCGTCTTGAAGTTAACAGGGTAACCTAGATGGCGCCAGGCTAGGTCAGGTTTAACGAGGCAAGGTCAGGCAAGGTGAAAGTGGCCCAGGGGGAAATTAGGTTAACCCCTTCAAGAGGATGATCTCTTATCTTTGTTCTTGCTACCACTGTGCGATTTTACTAAGCTTCGGGTAGACCTTTTTGAACTGGAGGTGTTTGATATACCCTTAGATTAACCTCATCACTAACAAGACATCTTAAGTCGAAAAAAATCGTCTGATAGAGGAAGATCCAAAATAAAACAGTACCTCATCGCAGTGCATGATGTTACGTATGCGAAGTACCGTCAGGCAAGGTTACCCGACAAGGCCAACTGAGCGATAGCAAGTGGGTGAGGGAGGGGGGTATACACGAGCGAGGGTGCTGGGTAGAAGGTGAGGGAGGGGGGCATAGGAGCGAGGGTGCGGGGTGGAAGGTGAGGGAGGGGGGTATAGGAGCGAGGGTGCGGAATGGGTGAGGGAGGGGGAGGTAAGGCTGCGATAGGCTAGGGTCGACGGGAAAAATCGTGGCCGGGCTGCATCCATTTCCGTGACAAAATACATTGATGGCGGGCCTGAACCACACGCATTTGGCCCGGGAAAGTTTTATATAGCGGGTTCTTACGTGTTAAAGATGGCGGCCTAAAAGCATACATTAGGGTGACAAAGTGAACCGAAATACGGCTGGTGGCAGGGGTTGGGGTGGGGTGGGAGAAGTTGGGGATAGGAGGGGAGGGGAATGGGAAGAGAGGGTGGGGTGATGGTTAAAAGTGGTATACGGGCGAGGATATGGGTAGGGAAGAGGCCTGAGGAGTGGAAGGAAGGGATGGGAGGATTAGAGGGATGGGACAAGGAGGTGGGAGGAAAGGGGTGGGAGTAGATGGGTAGGAGGATAAGGGTGAGGGAAGGGGGGTTAGAGGTGAGGAAGGTGAGGAGTGTGGCAAGATAGGAAGGGAATAGGAGCTGGGAGGTAGGGGTGGATGGAAGAGGTAGGGGATGGACGGGTGGGTGGGATGATTGAGGGGTTGGTGGGGTAGATAGGAGGAGGAGGGGTTGGTGAGGTGGATGGGAGGGGTAGGGATGGAGCCACGCGCCGCCCTGGGGATCAATTCACGGTTAATATAATACCCATGCTAAACCGCCTCCACCGCCTCCCACCTCCTCCACTCTCATCCACTCCACCCACCCTTGCATAATCCGCATTCCACCTCCTCCACTGTCACCTGATTCTTTTATACTCTGTCTGTCCTTGTCGTTTCCTTCACACTCCACTTTCTCAGCCCTCATCCTCCCTACCTACTCCACCTTCCTTGCATAATCCACACTCCACCTACTCTACCCGATACTCCTACATACTCCACTTTTTTATATCACTTTTCATCTCCATCCGGCCTTGGATAATCAACCATCTACATTCTCCACTGGCACTTGATATTTCTGAATGCTCCACTTCTTCCTCTCATCCTCCCTGCCAACTCAGCATTCCATTCTCCCTTACAGTTTCCACACGTCGCTCCTCCACTTCCTACCATCCCCATTCCTTTGCATATCCTATAATAATCGACTCTTCCACCACTTCTGTCTTTGCACATTCCACATTCCACTCTTCCACTTCCCAGCATCCCAGATACTTCAGTTATTCCACACTCGCTCCACACTACTGCTTCGCTTTTCCACTATCTCCGTCCTTGAATATTCCACACCCCTCCACTTTTTCCACCCACCCAGCTGCTCCTGCTCACTCTGCTTCCATATTCCGTTTCTCCACCTCAACTCCTTTACCCTCCGTCCCTGCACATGCTCCATACTCCACTCTCCCATCCGCTGCTCTTTTGCGTACTCTCTCTCTCTCTCTCTCTCTCCCTCTCTCCTCACCCCATCTTCAGGTGACTCTCAAGGTAAGGTCATAAAGTCAAAATTTTCATTTTATTTTACTCAGATAACGCATAAAATATAATTATTTCAGTGGTGGTGCTGGAAAAGGACGTCTTCACGCGATGGCACTGATAGAACTGATAGAACTGGTGGGCACCACTGCCTGGTTATACAAAAGTTCATGAGCTCCCTCCCTATTCCCCAAGAGGAGGATGTGGACAGCAAGAGAATGACAGCTTTAGCCTGCGTTGCACCGGGCTCACGTCCATTTGAGGCTGGGGTTGCAACTGATGCACTACGAGGACGTCAGTGGTAGAGGCTAAGACTATAAACGAAAGACAGAGCAACAGCAATAAGGACATGGCAAAAAATGACTTTTTAGTTTGTAATGAATGATATTTTTGGCTTTTAGTCACCTAAATATTGTCCTTCCTATCTAAGCCATCTTTTTGCAAGACCATTTTGCATTCTCCAGTGTACACTTATTCTACTCTCCACTCCTCCCTTTCCACTCTCCGTACGTCCGCACTCTACTTCTCTGTACTCCACTTCTTTCACCCTTCATGCTCCACCTCACCTATTTAATCTGTTTTACCCCACATACTCCTCCTTGCTACGCGAAAACACTTCCACATGCTCTTCCAGAATACTCCACATTTCATTCATACACCAGCCGACCCTAACTTCTCCACTTCTGCTGCTAGTACGCCACTTGCCATTCCTCTTTTACTTGGAGCTTTCATATATTTCTCTCCTCCCCATGGCTTCCACTTCTCGTTTCTCCTTACTCCGTATCTTTTTCACGCTATATTATTCACCTAGCACTCATCACCATTTTTGCGAACTCCACATACCAATCTTCCACCCACGGTCCTTGAAAACTTCTCCATTCCACATCCTTTACTAGTGCTACACTTTCCACCCCGTTTTTACTCACAACCCACACACATTTCTGTATTCCTCTTTTCTGCCCACTTCCACATGTTTTGTTCGTTTTATATCTTATCTTTCATTTTGCTGTTTTCACCATTACATCAGATTATCACTGAGTACCTTCTAACCTATATCTAACTTCTCCATTCTCTGTCTTTAAATTGTTTGCTCCAGTCTGCCCCTTAGCCTACTCATCCAGAACCCTCGATGCCATCCATTCTCCACTCTCCACCACACTTATTCCTCGTCCTGTCTATTCATAACATATCCACTCTCTACATCGTTCACTCGCCATCACACCATTTTCCTCTCCCCATCCATTACACCGTGCATCCACAACCTATCCAGTTTCCACATCGTCTACTCTTCTGTCCACTCATCCCTCGCCCTATCCACTAAACATAGATCGTTCACAAACTATTCAGCCTTCTTACCAGTTCACTCTCCCGTCCACATATCTGTCGCTCTGTTCTTTACGGTTCATTAACAATTTACCGAACTTCTCTCCACCCCACCTCTCCACTAAAGTACACAATCCATCCTCAGCCTGTCCACCCTCCACTTCGTCCGGTACCCTCCCCACCTATCCCTCTTCCTATTCATTATATCATTCATCCATAGTTGACCAGCCTATCACATAATTCATTTTTAACTTCATAATTCCCTCGCTTTATCCATTAGACCGTTCTTATCACAATTTACTCGCCTTCTGCATCAGCTACTCTCTTCCACGCCCATCCTCTGCACTATCCAATACATTACGCCATCCTTTATTCCCTACCCACCCTCCACAACACCCACTCTCCGCCTCATCTATCCCTGCCAACTCACACCAACCCCTTGCCCTGTCCATCCTCAGTACTATCCTTTCTCGACCCCATCTAACACGCAGTCCATTCTCTGCCTCACGTATCTGTAGCCCTATTCATCAAAGAATACCCACCTCCACACCGTCCTCTCTCCACCCTCTTTGTCCCTCTCGCTATCCACCGAACCTATCTACTCTCTGTTCTGTCATTCCTGTCCATCTTCCACTTCATCCACTCTTCATCCCACCGAGCCACTCCATCTCCGTCAGGTCCTCCTCATCCTTCCCTCTTCTCCTCACATTTCCGTCACCTTTCTCATCCACAACCTACTCCCATCATCATTTACTCTCCATCTCACCTATTCATCTCCCTTCATCCACCCTCTTAACCCACCCAACACATGATCCACTCTCCACTCCACCTAGCCATTCCTTCTGCATCCACTGCCAGTCAGACGCCACAGCTCCCCCTCAAGTTAAACGTGTCCCTTGAGAGTCACCCTTTAAGGCCGCGTCCACTATTTCCCCTTGCATGTCCTTTTTAAGCGAGTTCCCCCTCAGTGACTAACTTTATGATTTCTCTCATCCCTGTTCCTGGAGTTCCCCTTTAACAGCTTCAGTTCGAGGACGCCTTTTTTATTTAATTTTTGCTCACTCCAAATGATTTCACGCAACTCAAGAATGCTCGAACCGCAGATATAGATGTTTCATTAACCGCTTCACCATTAGAGGACTTCCCTAAGCTGAATAAAATCGTTTGGAGACCGGAATGATAAATTATAAAATACATTACGGGATTCAAGGGGTTTAACGAGTACCTCTTCAGTGGCTAACATTATTTCTCTCGTCGCTGTTCCCAAAGTTCATCTGTTTTGTTCTGGCTGTCTACATGCAACTCTATTCAGCCAAGGAGTGACTTCTTGTAGCCACGCCAAAGCTAAATAAAGAGGTCTGGAGACGGCAAGAATATAATAAATTCAGTAATATGTTACTGGATTGAATTTTTTTTTTTTTTTTTTTATGTGTCCGACTCTGGGCATAGGCTTCGCAGCCTGCTATCAAGGCCCAGCAGTCCTCCTACATACCATACACCTCTACATGTCAAACACTTCTCTATTTCATTTGTGATATTTCCAAACAAAGATTTTCAGCTCAAGAGAGACTTTTCGAACTGGGCAAGACAGATAGGCCTGTCGCCGTCATTAACCCTTTCACAGCAAGAGATATTCTTTGGTGATAAAATCATCTAGAGTGAGCAATCATAAAGGAAAAGAGTGCCAACACTCCCAGTTGAATGCAGGATGGTCTCCATGCGGCTTTGATCCCCGAAAGCAATAAAAAATGGTACGGTCCAGCTTTCTTTATATGTTACCAAATAGATATTGAAAGTGTAACTTTTTGCAGGCTTTTGTCTTGACTTGTCAATGCGAAAGAAGAATACAGAGCTCAAAAACCTTAAATGGGGCTTTTGGGGGGAACTTTGCGCTTTCAAGTTGCAGAAATGGTACGGAGACTCAGCTGTATGAGGCAACTGACAGCAAACCCTTTTCTGTATCCTCCTACTTTCTCTATACTCATTTCAAAGCCAAAGGTGGCTGTTGTGTATATATACGCAACGACTTATCTTGCTCTCGTGTTCCTGAACTTGATTCTTCTGAATTCTCCACACTCTGGCTTCGGCTTTCCTGTCATTCTCTGACTAAATATATCTGTGCTGTTTACTTATCCCCTAATTCCACTGACTATCAAAAATTCTTCGACCATCTTACTTCTACGATGGAACACATTCTATCCATTTCTCCTTTCTCTGAAATCTCCATTCTTGGAGATTTCAATGTTCACCACCACCTTTGGCTCTCCTCTCCTTTCACGGATCCACCTGGTGAACAAGCCTACATCTTTTCTATCCTTAATGACCTAGAGCAGCTTGTACAGCACCCTACCCGTATCCCTGACCGCCTTGGAGAGAGCTCCAACATACTTGACCTCTTCCTCACAACTAATCCTTCTGCTTACTCTGTTAATCTTTTCTCTCTGTTGGGCTCCTCCGATCACAACCTTATTACCTTAACCTGTCCTATCACTCCGGTACGGCCTGTGGACCCTCCAGAGAAACGTCGTCTGTGGCATTTTGGAGCCGCAGACTGGGAGGCCTCAGGCAGTACTTTTTTGATTTTCCCTGGAATGATTATTGCTTCCATGGCCGTGAGCCATCTGAGTGTGCCTTGCGCATTACGGAGGTTATTCTCTCGGGCATGGAAGCATACATTCCTTTCTCATATCCTTTGACTAATGCAAGAAAGCCTTGGTTTAATCACGCTTGTTCTAATGCTGTCCGCAACAAGGAGAGGGCCTACAAAAGGTACCGGAGCCAACCCACCCCTGAATCACATCATCTTTACGTTTCTGCCCGGAATCGTGCTAAGTCTGTTCTTCGCTCTACTAAAAATAATTTCATCCATACTAAATGCTCTCAACTCTCCAACTCGAATTCTTCCTGCTCCTTCTGGCATCTTGCCAAAAATCTTTCTAACAACTTTACCTCATCATCCTTCCCTCCTCTTTTCTACTCTGATGGTTCTGTAGCTATTTCTTCTACTGATAAAGCAGATCTCTTCGCACAGACTTTCTCCTCCAATTCTACCTTAGACGATTCCGGTGCTGTTCCTCCATCACTTCCCCCCTCTGACTTCCTCATGGCTGACATTAAAATTTCTTCAGTTGATGTATTTTCTGCCATCACTGGCCTCAGTACTAACAAGGCATATGGGCCTGATGGGGTCCCTCCTGTTGTTCTCAAGAACTGTGCTTCTGTGCTTACACCCTGCCTAGGCAAACTCTTTTCGTCTTTGTCTGTCAACTTGTACCTTTCCTTCTTGCTGGAAGTTTGCTCTCATTCAGCCAGTCCCAAAGAAGGGTGACCACTCCCAACCCTCCAACTATCGTCCAATTGCTTTAACGTCCTGTATTTCAAAAGTTTTCGAGTCAATTCTTAATAGAAAAATTTTAAGGCATCTTTCCTATCACAACCTTCTTTCCGATCGTCAGTATGGGTTCCGTCAGGGACGCTCCACTGGCGATCTTCTCACCTACCTTTCAGACTCCTGGTCATCCTCCTTTCGGGACTTTGGCGAAAGCTTTCCCATTGCACTTGACATCTCAAAGGCTTTCGATCGAGTCTGGCATAAATCTTTAATTTCCAAACTGCCCTCCTACGGTTTCTATCCTTCTATCTGTGCCTTCATCGCTAGCTTCCTTTCTGGTCGTTCTATAGCCGCTGTTATAGACGGCCATCGTTCTTCTCCTAGATCTATCAACAGTGGTGTTCCTCAGGACTCTGTCCTATCACCAACTCTCTTCCTTTTATTCATCAATGATCTTCTAAGCTGTACATCTAACCCTATCCACTCATATGCTGATGACTCCACTCTTCACCTTTCCATTCGGTTCCCGCAACGCCCATCTCAACAGTTACTTCAATAAACAAGGGATGAGGCTATGGCACACCTAATGTCTGACTTGGCTCGTATCTCTGACTGGGGTAAAAATAATATGGTTGTCTTTAATGCATCTAAGACTCAGTTCTTACACCTTTCAACCCGACAAAATCTTCCACAGGTATACCCACTAATGTTTAATAATATTCAGCTTAATCCTACATCATCCTTGAACATGCTTGGGGTTTCATTTACTCGGGACTTATCTTGGAAAGATCATATTACATCTCTTGTAAAATCTGCTTCCAAGAGATTGGGTGTGCTGAGCCGACTCCTCTTTCTTTACTCCCTGCGCAATTGTTGACTCTATACAGGGGTTTTATCCGCCCCTGTGTGGAGTACAACTCTCATGTGTGGGGAGGCTCCCTCATACAGCTCTTCTCAATAGGGTGGAGTCAAAGGCTTTTCGTCTCATTAACTCTCCTCCTCTTACTGACTCCCTTCAACCTCTGTCTCTTCGCCGCACTGTTGCATCTTTATCTCTTTTCTATCGCTACTTTAATGGTCACTGCTCCTCTGAACTGTCTGCTTGCATTCCTCCACCTCTACGACGGGCGCGTAGCACCCGTCTGGCAGCAGACTCTCATCCTTTTTCTGTCCAACTCTCTAATGCAAGAATTAACCGTTACTCCCAGTCTTTCATTTATGCAACAGGTCAACTCTGGAACTGTCTCCCTCTGTCTGTATTTCCTGCTGCCTATGATCTCCAGTCTTTCAAACGCAGTGTGTCCAGGCATCTCAAAATGATCGGATCTTGAATTTGGCTCTATATTGAATTTTGTTTTTCTCTTGGAGGGAACTGTTACTGCGGGCTCATGGCCTTTGGTTCCTTCTTCCTCGCATAAAAAAAAAAAAAAAAAAAAAAAAGTTACGAAATTTTCCTGCGAATTACTGTGCGGAAGCTGCTGAAGTTTACTTACATAAAAGTTTTCACGATGATTAATGCACATAAGAACATAGAATCCCAAAATATATGTTGTTTATATGTATTAATATTTTGCCCCATATATCCGTTTAAAAGACCTAAGTCCAAAAAAATGAAAAATAAAAAGTGTCATGGGATATTTGCTCAAGGAATAATTGTACCAAGTAAGAAATGAATTTATGAGGAAATGAAGAAATGGCAACCGACTGAAAATTACTCGGAAGAAAGAAAGAGCAGAAAGAAGCTGGGGAAATACAGTATGATCCAGTGTGAGAAGCCATATAAATCTCATCGGATCAAAGCTTTTAACAGCAGGCAAATGTGGAAACTGTGAGAGGGGTTTTGGTGCACTCCCGGTTGCGCTGATTTCTTGTATAGAAATGGAATTCTGATTTTTAAAAATTGGGTTCTGATTTTTTAAAATAGGGTTCTGAGTTTTTTTTAAGTGTCCAATCTACGCATGCATTACACAGTTCGTTTCCAGAGGCCAGACTGTCCTACAGGTGACATCTTACACCTTCACATATCACCACTTGAGCATGTATATCCGTCGTCCATACTGTATTCATGCTATGATTGTCTATATCAGAATGGTGTGAAGATAACATTGGAGGTGTTTTAATAACATGTCTGTAGGTCTTTGGAAAGATCTGTTCAGGCTATTTCAACAAATTTAGATCCCGACACTTTCTTCGCCTGCTCCCTGGGATCGATCAAACAGAATAATGCATAATGCTTGACCACTACCCCAACTTGTTCCTATCATATCCATGGATCCATCTCGCGTCCTTTCAAACGGCAGACCAACGCTTTACCACTGGACCACCACTCAATACTTTTTTTTTTTTTAACAGCCTTGGATTGATCTTGCATCCTTTCGAACACCAGCATAACACATTACTCTTTGATCAGCACCTCCCCTACAAGCCATTGTCAGCTTCCCTCCACTAATCTTGAGTAATTAGAAGTATTAATGCTACGTGCCCTTTCAAGAACTTCCCTCGTGCCAGTGCTCAGAGGCTCCATCCTGCCAGCCCTTTCACAAGTTCCCCTCTACGGGTGCAACATAAGAGATGCCTTGTACGACTTTCCAGAGTTTTCAGCTTTACGAGGCTCCCTCCATAAGGCATAACTCATTAGTCCTCGCCCACCAGAAAGTTTCACACCCAACTCCTGCACAGGCCTTTTCATGAGCCGCTCAGAGTTCCTCTCAATGACGTTCTTCTTTCTGAGGCTTCGTTTAACTCCTCCATTTCGATGGCGTCTTCTTTCTTTTTAACCTTCAGACGATTCTAGTTAGCTTCAGGAAGATGTGATTTAGTACTGGAGGTAATGAAAGCTGTATCCAACCCCTCCAGTTCGAAAAGTCTCTCCTTAGCTGAATAAGGCCGTATGAAGGGCGCATGGAAAAAATGAATAATACATCAGTATGAAATAGTTAACTCCATCACGTCGATCATGCGTATTTGCATTTTTCGTATCTCGAGACGATTTCGTTCAGCTCACGTGAGATTAAGAAAAAGGGGTTAGATATTACCTTCATGAATTCCTTCGCTAACTGGGTGCCTAGTATTGTAAATTATAGCATTTGATGGCAAAATAGAGCAACATTAAATCTTTGGTCTGGCGGTTCCTCCCCCACTATTAAATTTGATCCTAGTCTTGATACGACGGGAGAGTTTTTATTCAGCTTTGGAGAGCACCCTAGAAGTGAAAGGGTTAACAAAGGCCGTATGCTAACTCCTACGGTTCGCAAGTCTGTCTTACGCTGAATAACATCGGCTGTAGATGGCAAGGATATACTGATAATTCTGTAGTCGTTGTGAAGGAGTTGACATCTCAATTCTCTCTCTCTCTCTCTCTCTCTTTGGACAGGCCATGATCTGACTAATAATTCCAACAGTTCTCAGTCAAACCCATTATACCCTTCTCTCCCCTCCGTCCAAACTCCCTTACTTTAACCTTCCCACTTACTTTTTCTCCTTGCTTTATATCCACTTATGATTGGATAGCTGCCCTCTTATATCCTACCACTTTTTACTTTTCCCTCAGCACTATATCCACACATATAACAGGTCTTTTCTTTCCTAATCATTGTTGTTTGCTTTAACTGCTTCTTTCCAGGTTTACATATCCTATTCCCCTCTGTTCCTCCTTCTCGCTTTATCATTCCTTGTCCTGTCGCTACTCACCATTCTTACTCCCTCGTCCTCTTCACCCTCTTTCACATACACCTCAACTTCACTCCGCCACATCCCACCTCCACTTTCACTCTGTTCCACTAGCCTACACCTACACTCCACCTTTACTGCATTTCCACTTCCATCTCCATTCCACCTGCATTCCACCTTCACTCTACTCCACTCCACTCCACTCTACCTCTAATCCACCTCCACTCCACTCCATCTTTAATCTACCTCCAGCTCCACTCCACTCCATCTCTAATCTACCCCCACTCCACTCCACCTCCACGTCCACTTGGCCGTCCACCAGCCACTTTCACAGGCCATTTGTCACTCCTGGCGGATCGATGTAGTGGCTCAGTCCGTTGCCAAATCAGACTCAGGTCACTCGGGGTCATAGTCAGGGTCACATATGGTCGTACTGAGGTCACTAATGGTCGTACTGAGGTCACTAATGGTTGTGCTAATGATTGTACTCAGGGTCACTGATAATCGTGTTAAAGGCCATTTATGGTTGTGCTAACTGTTGTACTAAAGTTCACTCATTGTCGTACTAAGGGTCATTGAAGGTCATATTAATGGTCGTACTAGGGACCGTACTGTCACTAATGGTCGTACTAATGGTAAGTAATGGTCGTAGTAATGTTGGTAATGGTGGTACTAGGGGCCACGGATCGTTGTGCCAAAGGTCAGTAATGGTTAGTGTTGTGTATACTCGTAATAGGGTCACTAAATGGTTGTTTGAAGGGTCAACAATGATCATGCTATATGGTCGTACCAGTGGTTGCTGTTAGTTTTACTAAGGATCAGTAATGGTCTTACAAATGATCATTAATGGTCTTACTAAAAGACATTGCTGGTCCAGCTAGGAATCTCAAGGGGTAGGACTGAAATGTAATTAATTGTCGTGCTAACAGTTATTAACGGCTGCATTAATGGGCACACAGGCAACAGTGGTCGTTCTAAGGGTCACTGATGACCACACTCTTGACCGTACTAAGAATCACCAGCTATCATACTGTTTGTCATAATAAGGTTCATTAATGATAGTACGTTTGGTCTTACCAAGGGTGATTAATGGTAATACTATTGGTCGCACTAAGGGTAACTAATGGTCATACTAATGTTCATACTAATAATCACTAATGGTTGTACATTTGATTGTACTAAGAATAGCTACTGGTCGTATTAAAGATTATCAGCGGTCAAGGAAGGCCATCCAAGCGTGAACCCTTTGAATGCGTAGTTTTTTTTTTTTTTTTCTATGATGGATAAAACAGCCTTTAGTTAATCAAAATATAATGCTTAGGTATCTTGTAGCAGATTTTTAAAACTCTCCATAGGAGACACTTTCCTTCAGCTGCGTAAAATCGTCACTTGTTAGAAGTACAACATAAACCCGCGTTGAGCCATACCAGTGAGTTAGCTTACCTCACACAAAACTTACAATATTAGGTGACCTGTAACTGCCTCCTGGGTACCACAAACTCGTCTACTTTGTTTTCCTCGAGTCTTTCAAACCCTGGGCATAGACAAAACAGTCCATTCCCTGCGACTCAGCAGCTAGTCTTGGTGCCACACACCTTATGTCACCCCTTCACCGCTAATAACTCTCGACCATACTGAAGAAATAATGGAGCTGTCTCATTCAAGGCTGGTGTGATGGTACTAGCATGGAGTAGTATCATGACATGTCCATCAGTAAAGGCTATTCAGGTGAAATTCAAATCTACAAACTGTTCCCCGCCCTAGTCTAGGAGAGCAGCCCTCAACTCGATCCTCTCCACCATCACCACACGTGAAGCTGTTTGTGAAGACGGTAACGAGGCGACAGCATTGTTACCTCGCGTACTAAGCTTATATTTGGTGTCGTTAAAAGTCATGGGATGGTCATTTGAAAGGGTCACATTGATTGTTGAGCCGCGTTATGTGCCATCATTAGTGTTTACTGCCCCGTAGTTAACTCTCACAGGTGGCCATTAGTCGCAGAGGTGGAGGATATAACAAGCAATCACCAGCTGGAATGGGTCACTAGTGGCTAAGAGTCTTCATAAATCACCCCATAAACCTTAAATGATCACGTGTATTAGAGTGGACAAAAGTCTGTGTGACGTTTCACCTCTTCTGCTGTGCACTTTTCTTAGCGAATATATCTAACTTGGAAGAGGCTTGGCATTATCACTGCTCATGGACAACTCTTTATTACCTCCCCCAGTGAAGTTGGAGGAGGATATGTATTCTCGCCTATGTGTTTGTTTGTCCATATCTCAGTAAATTTTCTTTGGTTTCCAGTGAAATTTTGTGGATAAAGGGAAGAGTTGATTAAATTTTGGTGGCGATCTGAGTTCAAGTCCCAGTTCAGGACAGTTTTTTGTTGGATTGTTTGTCTACAAGGTGTCTAAAAAAGTTATTGATGGATTTGAGTGGAATATTGTCGATATGTATGTTATGAGCAAGGAAGTTTATTAAATTTTGTTGGTGATCTGAGTTGTCCGGAATTGGCGTTGGCGGAGATATGCGCTGTGTGAATGCGCTTGATTTGTTGACGTGATGGGTCAGGAAGGAAAGTTACGGACATGCCATATGTATAAAACAGACGGAGTGAAGTAGTTAACAAACTTTTGTTGCTGACTGTGTAATAGTTGCAGGAACATCTTTATTCTTTCCGTCTTTACTTTCTGAAATAGTGGATAAAACTTTTGACATCTCCGGTAATTTTTCAGGAATGCATATGCTTACTGCTTTTTATTAATTTTTCGTACAAAAGTAACTTTATATAACACTAAATACACCATACATTCAGAAATACCTGCTGTTTAAAACACACACACACACACACACACACACACACACACACACACACACACACACACACACACACACGAATAGCCACAGACCATATTACGAAGCCTTCGGTCACCTGGAAAAAGACAATTTTTTTGTCATGTTGTTCTTGTAATCACCAGATAATTTTACTTAGATTAGGAGACAACAATGCCAGCGGATGGAAACAGACGTCGTTAACCCCAACTGCCACTAGGAGTCTCCCATTCACCAAGGAAATGGTTTGGTGGCAGCGAAAATGGAATACAAAATACGTCATCGTAGTGAAAGTTATAATGTCAGAATTAATCTCTTTCATGGTCATGGCTTTTCATGTATTTGGTTCTAACAACAAACAATATTATTCAGCTTATAGTGAGAGTGATTGCAACTCACAGGGGCCTGAGGTTGTTAAAACTGATACCATTAACCTCACTGACACGGTTGGGACAATTTTTACTACTTTATTCTGCTTAAAAGCTGAGAGTGATTCATATGAGCCTAAGAGCGTTAAAAAGCCGTATCATTAAACTGCACCCTTACAAAACTGCAACTGTCCAAATACCAATAAACGCCTCATGAATAAGCAAATAATCAGGGCGGGTAATTCAAGAGCAGCGTCAGGAACCATGAAGGAAGCAGCGTGCATTTGAGAGCAGCCAGGCTTAGAATCATTTCCCTTTTCTCCAATCACATTCCCCCGCCGCTTCCAAACCCAACTAGGCTTAATAATTCAATTCTCCACTCCCTCCCAACTCAACCACCCTGCCCTTCCCCCCTCCTCTCTCTCTCTCTCTCTCTCTCTCTCTCTCTCTCTCTCTCTCTCTCTCTCTCTCTCTCCCTTAGTTGTCTCCCCCCTCCGAAATTTCTCTCCTTTCACCTCTCTGCTCTGTCTATCTCCCTCCTTCACTCACTTCCTGTATCTTTCCCTTCACCCTCCTTTCCTAACCTCACTCTCCTTCATATCCCTCTCTGCCCTCTCTCCTTCCTCACTCCCTTAAAAATTTATCCCCTTCACCCCTCTCTTCCCTCAGTGCTACCCTCCTTCACCCCTGTCTTTCACCCCTCTCTTTCACCTCTCCTGCTTCCTCTCTTATCTCTCTCTCTCTCTAACTTTTCCCCTTCCTCATCCCTTAAGAAATTCATCCCTCTCTCACCTCTCTCCCTCCCTTATCTCTCTCTCTACTCTCCCTCCATCACTTATCTCCTTCCCTTGTCTCAGATCTCCCTCGTCTCTCTCCTCGTTCCCTTCACTTCCCCATCCCCTCTCACCTCTCCCTCCCTTCCTTCGCTGGAACAACGTTTTAAGCCGTATTCTCATTAACTTACGGGGCGTCCTAACACCTCGCTCTTAGAGGTTTAGTTTGCCTACTACATTTTACTATTTCATTCTTTTCTTTTTTTATTTATCTTTACTGTCGACAGAGAATACATAACGTAAAAGAGAATATTAACGCACACTATGCAAAAATAAACTGGTAAGGAAGGAATGCTAGGGAGCTTCCTTAAACATTAGTATCCAAAGACGTATTATGTATATTCTTGCTACCTCCAGACGATTTCATTCAGGTTTTAGGAGACTTTCAAATGTGGGGGGATTGCATATGACCTGTAACACCATCACTGAAAGTTCTTTCGAATTGGTGGGGAGGGATACAGCATTCAGTAACCGTTTCACTTGTATTCTCCCAAACTTCAACAAACAAACAAGTATAGAACGTTTTTTCTAACCTGACGAAGATCCGTAGTCCCTTTTGGCTCAGTTAAAGGCCAACTGTTGTGGTCGATTTATCTACTAACCATGGAAATCATTCTTAGGCCTACTTCAGAATTAAGGCTTATCTAATTTCATGCAACCATGACGTAGTGTTCCAGTTGTAGAAGCGTCCCAGTTCCATCAGGTAAAGATAAACCAACCACAGTAACCATAGAGACTAATTCCTACCTCTTAACTGATACTGATCAATTTTCATGCATTCACGACTTGGCATTCAAGGTATGGGAGTAGCCGAATTTCGTACCGTGATCTAGGAAAACATTTGCTACGTTGGGTGGTAACCGTACAAAAAATGTCGCCTGGTGGTCCAGTTAGCCACTTAAGGACGAGCAAGGTTGATCACCCTCACCTTGAATGTTGGAACTGAATAACCAGCCCCTGGCTCCCATGCACGTGATTGAAAAAAAAGGAGGGGGGGGGGCTGAATGATGATGATAAACAAGCTGACTATATTTTTATCAACAGAATTATAAGTACAGCTTATATTTGAACGGACACCCGACGAGAGCACGGCCCAAAGTCCCTGGCAGCAGTCTTGGAGGCCCCTGCCAGCTAACCTCCTACTGGCACGGCCGTATGAGCCGGCTAGGAGGGATGAGGTAGCGGGGCCAATAGGTGATTATGCTTATTACTGAGATCGATGAACCTACTCCACCAGGGAAACCACCCGCTCTCTCTTCCTGACTTTGGTCCCTCACTTCCCCTCCCTCTTCCTCATGACTCTCTCCCTTGTGACTCTCTTCCTTGTGACGCCCTTCATATCTCTCTTCTTCGTGTATCTCTTCCTTGTCCTAGTGTGTCTTTTCAGCATGTCTTTCTTCCTCATGATTCTCCTATCCATGTATCTCTTCATGTCTTTCTTTCCCATGTCTTTATTCAGGTCTCTCTTTTTCATGTCTCTTGCTTTTTTTTTCTCGGTTGAATAAGATTTGCTGGTTGAGAAAGACTATAATGAAAGTGATGTCCTCTGACTAAAAGGGATAATTCTGCTCTACCGTCTGTCATTTCTCTGCTCTCCTCTCCCTCCTGACTTTAATTTTGTTCTTTTCTCTTGCCTCCAGTTTCCCCCTTTTCTCTTCTTCATGCCCTTAATTTGCCCTTCCTCTCGTCCCCTTTTCACATGATTCTGCTCCTCCTTCCATAATTTCAATTATTTTCTCTTCTTCCTCAGCTTGATTCTGCTTTCCTCACTGCCTTCTCTCTCTTATCGTCTCTCATTTCTGTGCTTGATTATACTTTTCCTGTCGTCTTTATTATTGTCATTTATTTTTTCTTTACTTGATTGCGCTCTTCACCCTGCCTTGTTTCTTTCCTCATCTTCGTAATTCTCTTGTTTATTTTTGCATGAATCCATACCACATATTCTTTAATATTCCCTTTGTAATTTTCCTTCCAAGTTCCTTTTACTCTTATACTTTTTCTTTCATTCATGCTCCTTATATTTTATTTGGTTATTGAATGTTCCATACTATTAGTTATATTCCTTTGTTTCTCTGATATTCTTTCCTCCGTCACTCTTTATTTTATTTTTTCTTTTTTATTTAAGTACCGTTCATTTCCCACCTTTCCCAGTCCAGGCCACTCCAATTACATACCTTTTTTGTCCTTCCCTGTCCTTTCTTATCCTGTTTGGCCCTGTTTATTTCCCTTAATTTTCCTTCTTTTCCTGTTCTTTCCTTTCCTTTCTTGCCAGACTGTTCAGCCTCACGTTTTCTCACTTTTCTGTCAAGTTCTTTTTCTTCTTTTCGTGCTTTTTCCGTCATTCCTTGGCTTTCCTTTGCCCTCTTTTCCTGCTTAACGACCTCTCCGTCCCTCATTTATCCGGCTTCCCCTCACGTCCTATTCATCGCTTTCTCCTTTGGATCTCTCTCTCTCTCTCTCTCTCTCTCTCTCTCTCTCTCTATTTTTGTTCTCATTTATCTTGTACTTTTTCTCTCGGTAATTGTCTACGGGAGTAAGTCTGAGAGAGAGAGAGAGAGAGAGAGAGAGAGAGAGAGAGAGAGAGAGAGAGGGGAGATAAGAAGGTAAAAGCGTGAGAGGAAGAGCGATTGAGACGTCAAGCCAAAAAGCAGGTGAAAATAAGAGGTGAGATGGAAGCATAGAGGATGAAAGGAAAGAGGTGAGAGGGACGGGCAAAATAAGTGTGTGTGTGTGTGTGTGTGTGTGTGTGTGTGTGTGTGTGTGTGTGAGAGAGAGAGAGAGAGAGAGAGAGAGAGAGAGAGAGCAATGAATACAAAAAGCTTCAACTTCCACTAACCCCCACCAGGCCCACCTCTACTTCTCCCTCCACTTTCCTCCTTTTCTTAATCATCACCTCTACCTCTACCCCGTCCACCATTGTCTTCTTGCACCTCACTCGACCTTAGCTTTTCTCCTTCTGTCTAGTTCTTTCTGTACTCTTCTCACCTCTATCCCAACCCCTTCCACCTCCCTCTTTATCCACCCCTCCCACTCTCCGTCTTCCGTTTCATCTTCTGCCTACCTCACCCCCTCATGTCTCCTTCTACCCTCTCCACTTTCTCCTTTCTACCCCAAATCTCCGTCTTTCATCTTTCACCTTCCTCTCCCCACCCACTTGTCTCCTTGTACCGTCTCCTCCTTCTCCTTTCTGCCTCCCCTCCTCTCCGTCTGCCACTTCATCTTCCGCCTCCCTCTCCCCATCACCCGTCTCCTTCTACTCTCTCCACCATCTCCGTTCTGTCTCCCCTCTCCGTCTTCCTTTTCATCTTCTGCAGACTGATCCTCCACCTTTCTTTCTACCTTTTGTAGCTTTACTTCTACCTCCCCTCATATCTGCCTTTTATCTACCTCCCCTACTTCTACCTCTACCCACCTCTTCCCCCTCGGCTATAACAAGGGAGGCGACTCATTACATAATAACCCCACATAAAAGGTCCTGCCTCCCTCTCTTCCCTATTAAAAAATGCCTTAATAAACTAGATTACCTGTGTACATAAAACTCCAAGACTGCCCTTAAAACTTAAATAGGAAAGTCTCAAGTGCCAATTAAATAAGCGTGCTACCTTAACTTTCCTGAAAATATTTCTTCAAAAGCTTCGAGAATTTTGATGTAAGGAAAGATTTGCCAGTCTCCAATATAGGGTTAAGAACATTCCACGATCCTCTACAAAGTGCGTAGATTCTTAATCAGCATTCCTAAGACCCAGTAACATCAGCAGATATTTTTCCTGTCGCAGTAACATCAACAAATATTTTACCCAATTACTTGTGTACATTTATACAATATTATAAAAATCAATCTTAAGATGCATACACTAATCAGCTAAAAAAAATAACGAGTCTATGTGTTCGTAACTCAAAGCTAAAAGCAGATTTTGAAACAACAGTTCCATCAGTACCTCCACAAAAGCTTAGAAATATTTGTAATGGGGAAAAACAGCAATATCAGTAACAGCTTTCCACGACCCCTCTTGTAAGCTTCATATAATCTAAAGTAGTATTTTCCTGTACCAAAGTCATCAACTTGAAATCTTCTTGTCGATATTTTCAACTACGCACTATTATCAAAATGAGGAATCAACTGTACAAAACAAAGACTATGATATCATATGCATTTCTTGTTAATTCCTGTTGATTCTTTTCATCTTAGGAGGGATGTGTCATAGCGAATGAGTTAATCAAGACTACATGTAACCACCCTCCCCCCCCAGTTCGCAAAGTCGCCCACATTGAATAAAATCGTCCCAAGAGAGGGGAAAAAGCTCACGTAGTGAAGGATTAAGGAAAGTACCGAACACTCGTTCGTAAGCCATACTTTCTGCACACCCACTGCTCCTGCTGGCTGAAAAGAAATCGTAGGCAGCGTTTCACACCAAACGAACACCTATCGTGGATAAAATGGAGCTTTTCCTGACCATGAAATACAGTGCCATTCAAAACTGTTTCTCATGTTGTTTAGGCAAGCCTTGAACTAGCGTCATAACACTGGACAATTGGCCTTCTTAGGTATGGCACCCTAGCAGTGTCTTCCTTCCAGCCAGGTGTGAGATCAGAGGTAGAGCTGATACCTGTACTATTCCAGTTATCTAAACAAGCCAACTCTTGCCTGGTTTGAGTGTCACTTTTTGGGGAACTGTGATACTGGACAAAAAGCAGTGTATAAATGCTATGGCTGCGAAGTACCGATTCTGCACTTATGCCGTGTTACGTCAGCGATTTTACTATGCTAATAAGAAACCATGGCACCGTGAATACTAAGAAAAGTCGTGTGTTGTTTTTTATTTTTGCTGCTCAAGACGGTTATATTAAAAATTAGGAAATAGGGAGGGTTCTGTGTAGCTCCTCCAGTGCGAAAAGTCTACAGGATTATGAAGCAAAAAAAAATCATCTTGAAATATAAAGTAGAAAGTAGAAAGTGCGCCAACTGATTAAGAGACTGAGAGGAAATACTGTATAACCTACAAGTTACTTGAAAGAGCCATGTGTGAGTGACAGGGTCGTATTCGCTGTGATTTTGAAGATTTCTTAATTCTTCCTTAGCGACTTACTCTTCACACTGCATTTTAATATCGTCGTGTGTGTTATTGATACAAACTCTGTCGACACCAAGAAGATATAAATAACATAAACGAGAATACTAAGGTGTCATATTCCAAACAAGTAGCTTAGAAGAAGGTGTTACGAAGCCTCCTATTCCACCTACAATACGCCTCTCACTTCCGCTTGAACGAAGACACTAGACGCTGGAGCTGTGCACTGTGTCTTTTATTCCCTGAAGCCGTCCATCCGGGAGTGTATTACCGTACATAACAATTTCCTGCAGCCTCAATCTTCGTAATGGCTTCGTACACTAATATTCCCCGGCACACGGGCTGGAAAGATGGAAAGGTCAGGTAAGGACGTATGCGGGCAGGAGGATAGGCTACCAGCTTCCAACCGTATGCTTTAACTTCTTCAGGCCAGTGACGTATCTTTCTTTTTGCTTCTCTCTCTCTCTCTCTCTCTCTCTCTCTCTCTCTCTCTCTCTCTCAGACGATTTATTTCACCGTAAGATATACTCATGGAGCTGAAGGGGTTAGAAATAGCCCTCATTATCGTCTTCTCTACCAGGGTGCTCTTTTAATCTGCGTAAACATTATCTGAATGTATCAAAAACAAAATAATAAACTCATCTGGGTGAAAAGAGTAAAATGCAAAAGGGGAAGCAAACTCCTGATTTTTTACGAAATATATGAAACGCCTGTGGTTATTAGACTTGGTCAATTGTATCTTACATTACACAGTATAAACAACGGTGGTCTAGAGATGACAGTCAAATTTTATCGCCGTCATTTGGTTCAAGAATTATTATCGTAGAAACTGGGGGTTTGCCTTTGCGATTTAAGTCTTCAGTGTATGTCCGACA